>NC_142012.1:117234170-117490693 GCF_049901735.1 Notechis scutatus
TTTTTTCCATTCACCTCCTGCAACCTGTACTACATTTCTATAGAATGGTCTCTATATCTCTCAAATCCATTAGGATTCACAAAACGTTATAACTAAATTGCACAATGCTCTGAACTGGATAAAGACCTTCCCTTAGAAAAAAGGTTGGGTTTTAAACTAAACATTATTGAGTATAGAGAAAGGAGAAATTCAGATCGGCCATTAGATTTGTCCACCAGCTATGTTAATAATCTTTTATAATAAAAACATTTATGTCTTGTTGAAATGAAGAAAACCATTTATGTTTTAGAGAAGAACATGAAATGTATGTATATAAGATAAATGTATTCTCATGAATGATAAAACAAAAGCAAATAACTTACAAATTGAAGAGTTTGTGACTTGTAAACTTCAAGTTTATGTGTAACAAGTACTCCTGTTAGGTAAAGTAAGCACTCTCTCTCTCCCCCACGCCCTCTTTTCTCTGTCTCTGTCTCTGTCTCTCTCTCTCTCTCTCTAGTTATTCCATACAGGGAAATGGACATTTGTAAAGTAATAACAAAGATTCAGATTACAGTACTACACTGACAAATCCATACGATTTTCTTGCAATAATATAAAAGTGATTGGGGACTGATTTTCTTCTGTGATATTTTTCAACTTCCCTATCTGTAGTTCTGAAGTTCAGTAGTGGTCTCTTATTTATCCGGTAAGATAGGCTAGGTGCACTTGTTTCAAATTAGACAGCATATGCATCTTCTGATGGCAATTTATCAATATATCTCTAAGGGAAATGGGCAATTTAGAAATAGGAAATACAAATAAATATAACTATCCCTCTTTTGGCAATCTGAAAAATTTGAAAAATAAACCCTTAGCTTTCCATGATTTCTAGTAAGTATGAAGAAGTCAATGGTTCAAGATTAATTTATTTTATTTTGTAGACTTGTATTGACCCTTCCAAAAATGTGTGGCAGAAAAATAATTTGCATATGTTACATTGCTAAATCTAATTTGGAATTCACACTATTTTTTTAATTAGAAAAAATGTATTGCATATGATTGATATATGCAGAATGATACGACACAATTGCACTCTAACAGCAACTAAATGGAACCTTTTTTTGCTTTAGATTGATTTATTGTGCCATTTGGGGTATTGTAGAACATTCTCTGGAAAGCTATTGATATTCACAGCATTCTTTAGAAAACAGATCACCTTCTGGGAGACCTCTGCTTAATAAAATCAGGAAAGATAAGACAACCAAAAGGAAAAATGTGGAGTGAAACATACATATATACATGTGCATATGTCTGTATATTACACTTGCACTGATATGTACATCTGCAAATTGATCCATATAGTTCATTTTCACATACTTGGCTCAGTTTCCATCTACAGATGGAAGCAGTATTTTCTAAATGTCTAGTGATGGACAAGTATTGACTAAAGATTACTGGAGAAAATGAAAAGTTTCTTTCTCCAGAGTTGTTATCCTTCTTCAATATTAACAAGAGTCACTTTAATATTAACAAGAACAGAGAACTTCACTACTCACCCCTATTCTCTGCTAATCTTAGGAAGTGGATATGGAAGGATAATTTTCTGCATGTATCATCCTTCTCAGCATAGCCCATCATAGTATTATCAGGAGCTTAACCCTGCATGACGAATAACAAAATAGCATATCCTTCTTCCCAATATAATTGGACTCCTAACACTCCACAAAATAGTTGATTCATATGTCATTTGCAAGTATCCTATTAAGCATAATGCGCAAAGCAAAAAGAGACTGGAAGAGGGCATAACCATGCTACAGAAAGGCTTTTATGAGTTATTGGCATGAACGATCCATACCCATAAGAATAAATCCTGTTAAATTAAATGAAATTTAAGAATATACAACTTTGACCATTGCATAGTGAGGCTAAGTTTCAAAACAATACTATATGACAGGCAAAAGATTCATGAAAATCTGGATTTTGAGGAAAGATTTGGAGTGAATATATTGTCAATATTGTACAAGGATTCTGACAAAGACTTCCAGGAATTAGTAGCAACAAAGGAAAATATTATAGCTATTTGTTCTATCACCAGCACAAGAGCTGTAGTTCTCTAGCATTTTAAATATGAGCCATTGAGGGGTTTTACATAGCTGACTTTGAACACTGTGATTAGTGTACAGAACTGAGGTGAAAACCTGTTGACATTTTGTAGGGCAATTTAAAACTTAATGAAAATGCAGGGGCTTTTTGATAACAACTCAAGTGAATAAAATAAAACCAAGAAGACATTCTTGTCTCTATTGTAATATAGTGGAGAAATCAGTTTCTTGATGTTGAATGCTTCTTTAACCCAGATCAATCCCATTTGTTCCCTCTTTTCAGTTCAAAGCAATTTTTTTCTAAACTTCCATCCTTCAGGTATATTGGACAAGTATCTTTCAAAAATCATGTCTGCTAGAAATTCTGGGAGGGCAACTCCAATACTGGTGAAACTCAAAAAATTAGAATATCATGCAAAAGTTCATTTATTTCAGTAATGCAACTTAAAAGGTGAAACTAATATATGAGATGGACTCATTACATGCAAAGCAAGATAGTTCAAGCCATGATTTTTATAATTGTGATAATTATGGCTTACAGCTCATGAAAACCTCAAATCCACAATCTCAGAAAATTAGAATATTGTGAAAAGATTCAATATTCTAGGCTCAAAGTGGTTGGGGGTGGTTTGTTTTCAATGTTTACAAAGATTGTGAGTAGCAGTCTCTGAAACAGATAAGCCATTTCTGCTTGCTGGCAAAGGAAAATTATAATATATGCCAAACTTACCCTGAAGGGAATTTGCTCGTTTCTAAACCAGACTATATTTTAATCAACTTTGAGTAGTAGCTTGTATCTTTGTTCCCCTGATACTACTTCTGGGCAACAATACAAAGCATCAACTATCTGGGAGATGCATTCAATAATTTCATTTTTAGGCAGAACTGATTATGCTTTCTGGCTATAAATCATTGTAGTTTCTCTGATGATTGAAAACTTTCTTGCTGAGAGTCCATAGTGGATGCCTTGCACCTGGCATATTAGTGTTCAATATGGAAGCTTATGCTGTGCATAATGATATTTCAGAGAAGAGTAAGACAGATTGTTTACATGATTTCTATGGCTTCCTATAGTACAACTGGTATCAACTATAGCTCTTTTTTTTTTTTTTTTTTAAGAAAAAATGCCAGTAAAGTATTTTTTTTAATTTTCAGCTTTTCCCAACAATATAAAGAAAAATGACTAAGACCATGCATACTGAATTATAAACAGTCCTGGGAACTCGTTCTAAGAGAAGCGGATTAAAGAAAAATACAGTGGAGACACTTATGCATATAGTATTTGTGAATCTGCTAAACAAAAACAAAAAACAAGCATTGGAATCTGACAACAAGAGGAAAATCATTGCTTTTATTCCTAGCAACTGCTGATCACCTGGCTGACCTTTCCAATTCTTCTTAAGAATATCTAATAGTATCCAACATATTAGGATTAAAAGGACAAACTGTATAAAAGAGAAGGAAGTGTCCAGAATTTGCAAGGTATGTACAAAGTTTCAAAGTTATTCAACAGTTGAAAGAGATTTCAGAATGTCCAGTGAAATTGGAGTGATATGAAGTACCTTGAAGAGAAGAGTGTCATTTCTGAGCAGATAGTACTTCACTGAAACAAACATAGCTATTTCAAATAGGCTAAGACCTAAATGCAATACATACAGCATATGAACTAAAGCCATTTTCAATGTGTCTCTGTTTCTCCTTCAATAGATTGAGGTTTCTGAGAAGTGAGGCTAAAATAACCCTGACACCGCATGAAACAACTAAGTTCTTATCCCAAAACAGTTCTTATGCCCAAACAGATTATATATCTCTCTTATCTGATGCCATTTCTAGAGAACTGACTGTGGTTGTCATAATTTTCTTTAGATCACAATCATCCATAACTTTTATTCCTTTCTTTTCTTTCAGGATTACTGAACTTTCTTCCTCTATTTGTTCCCCTTTTTTATTCTCCTCTGCTTATTTATTGTTGTATCCAGCATTACAATTTTTACAAATAATTCAACATGACAAGCATATCCAACACTTCATCCTCATATTTTCCAAACAAGAACCTGGTGATCAGAGTTGGGCTGAGAGAGAATGACTGGGCCAAAGTCACCCAGCTGACTCTCATGGCTAAAGCAGGACTAGAACTCATAATCTCCTGCTTTCTAGCCCGGTGCCTTAACCATTAAACCAAACTGGCTTTCTCATCTCTCACTTTTTATATTTTCCTCTTTCATTTATTTCATCGTTGTTCATCTTGCTCTTTTCTTTTCCTTGTCTTCTTTTCTTTTTTTATTTACATACAGTCATTTTAGGTGTAAATAGTAACTGTTGAGAAATAATAGAAAAAACCTTGGGGATTCTTGAACAGCTGAGAATGATTTTTGTTTATACATACTTCATGAAACTTGGCAGATGGTTGCACTTGAAGAAAGTATTCCTGTTGTATTTTAAGATAGTTTTGTTTTTAATTCAGAGGAGATTTAATTTTAATTTCAATTTAATCCTGTTTCAGAATTGGCGACCATTTTTGCTTGAGATGTGTTTGTAATACAAAATGCCATTATCTGCTATGAGTATCAAATAAATCAAACCAGAGTAGGATTGAGGGAAAAATCTTAGAAAAAGATAATGCTGGGATTACTGGCAACCATTTTCTGAATTCAAAGTGCCTATCATCAAAGTGCCCAGAAGTTCTTCCCAAATAAAAACAATGGGAATTCATGTTTACCTTTTAGCATTTCTTATTTTTCTTCTTTCATAATATTCAGGAAGTGTTGGTTATTACTGAAAAATTGGTAGTTAAGACTTAAAAAACAAGAGTTGCTAAAATTACTTTTTCAATGCTTCAGTCATAAGACTATTTTATTTTATTTTATTTTTATTTTTTGTTTTTATTCTAGAAAAAAACATTCATTTGACATACATTTAAAACAGACAAATCAGCACACACACACACACACACACACACACATGTATATATATATATGTAAATGTATTTGTTTTCTTAAGTTTTAGCTGGTATTTCATGTATGGCATTCAGTTGTTCGGTATTTTTCCACGTCATTGCAGTTGTGCTTTTAAAGTTGTAGCAACGTTTCGGCAGAATCTCATCTGCTATCATCAGGCTTCTGTATGGCAGATGAGATTCTGCCAAACGTTGCTACAACTTTAAAAGCACAACTACAATGACGTGGGAAAATACCCGAGCAAAGCTGAATACCATACATACATACATACATACATACATACATACATACATAGACTTATGAAAAAAAATGCTAGTCCTTCCTTCCTTCCTTCCTCTCTATGGACATATGATTACACAGTGAAGGCTAGGATCCTGTCACATATCCGTCATCTATATCAAATTTAAGAAATTTAAGAAGAAATTTTATTTGATCATTTCCACATTTGTGATTTATGGTATCATATAATGTGAATTAATCATAACAATGTAAAACTTTATTACTGATGTATCTCCATTGTGATCACTAGAACTGATTTTCAGTTGAAGCAAATGTGAAAAACACCTTATGCTCTTTTTTATTGCACTGGCTAATATAAATCTAGCAGATCTTAGTAAGTGGTGGATATTTTCCTATGCAATAAGATTTTTTATTTCTTCTGATGTTTCTTAATTTATCTTTCATCTGATTTTTACAAAGGCAATGCTTCATGTCTGTTCTATATATTTGAGATTTATATTTTAATAGGTGTAATTAACATAGATGTGAAAAGGCTATTCTAAATGTATGTATCATATTGTTTCACATAGGACTCTTTCTTCAACATTTTTTGTGTATTAAAAATATTATTGGAAATTTGGACATTAAATGTTCAAAGATTCATAACTTTGCTGGTCCACTTAAAAAACAATTCTCAACAACTATATGTGATACAGGGAGGTTTTATATGCAAAAATATACTTGAAAAACTGAAGCTGCTTCAAATGAATATATTTTATAGACAGTTCTTAATAAATTCAGCCTCCCATTGAGTCTGGTCAACTTTCTTCTACTGTTCATGGCTCTCTAGTAACTAAAGCTGTATATGTGAAATATATGTTTTTAAAGTTCTTTATTTATTTTATTTATTTTTATTTATTTATTTATTTGATTTGCCAATTGTTTACAAGATAATAAGTATAAATGTATACATAGTTGTGAATACATGAAATGGGTACATATAAGAAAAATAAAAGAATAAGAGAAACAATAGGACAGGGACAGAACATATGAACTAAAGCCATTTTCAATGTGTCTCTGTTTCTCCTTCAATAGATTGAGGTTTCTGAGAAGTGAGGCTAAAATAACCCTGACACCGCATGAAACAACTAAGTTCTTATCCCAAAACAGTTCTTATGCCCAAACAGATTATATATCTCTCTTATCTGATGCCATTTCTAGAGAACTGACTGTGGTTGTCATAATTTTCTTTAGATCACAATCATCCATAACTTTTATTCCTTTCTTTTCTTTCAGGATTACTGAACTTTCTTCCTCTATTTGTTCCCCTTTTTATTCTCCTCTGCTTATTTATTGTTGTATCCAGCATTACAATTTTTACAAATAATTCAACATGACAAGCATATCCAACACTTCATCCTCATATTTTCCAAACAAGAACCTGGTGATCAGAGTTGGGCTGAGAGAGAATGACTGGGCCAAAGTCACCCAGTTGACTCTCATGGCTAAAGCAGGACTAGAACTCATAATCTCCTGCTTTCTAGCCCGGTGCCTTAACCATTAAACCAAACTGGCTTTCTCATCTCTCACTTTTTATATTTTCCTCTTTCATTTATTTCATCGTTGTTCATCTTGCTCTTTTCTTTTCCTTGTCTTCTTTTCTTTTTTATTTACATACAGTCATTTTAGGTGTAAATAGTAACTGTTGAGAAATAATAGAAAAAACCTTGGGGATTCTTGAACAGCTGAGAATGATTTTTGTTTATACATACTTCATGAAACTTGGCAGATGGTTGCACTTGAAGAAAGTATTCCTGTTGTATTTTAAGATAGTTTTGTTTTTAATTCAGAGGAGATTTAATTTTAATTTCAATTTAATCCTGTTTCAGAATTGGCGACCATTTTTGCTTGAGATGTGTTTGTAATACAAAATGCCATTATCTGCTATGAGTATCAAATAAATCAAACCAGAGTAGGATTGAGGAAAATCTTAGAAAAAGATAATGCTGGGATTACTGGCAACCATTTTCTGAATTCAAAGTGCCTATCATCAAAGTGCCCAGAAGTTCTTCCCAAATAAAAACAATGGGAATTCATGTTTACCTTTTAGCATTTCTTATTTTTCTTCTTTCATAATATTCAGGAAGTGTTGGTTATTACTGAAAAATTGGTAGTTAAGACTTAAAAACAAGAGTTGCTAAAATTACTTTTTCAATGCTTCAGTCATAAGACTATTTTATTTTATTTTATTTTTATTTTTGTTTTTATTCTAGAAAAAAACATTTATTTGACATACATTTAAAACAGACAAATCAGCACACACACACACACACACACACACACATGTATATATATATATGTAAATGTATTTGTTTTCTTAAGTTTTAGCTGGTATTTCACATGTATGGCATTCAGCTTGCGTCGGTAGTTTCCTACGTCATTGTAGTTGTGTTGTTGTAGCAAGTTTCGCAGAATCTCATCTGCTATCATCAGGCTTCTGTATGGCAGATGAGATTCTGCCAAACGTGCTACAACTTTAAAAGCACAACTACAATGACGTGGGAAAATACCCGAGCAAAGCTGAATACCATACATACATACATACATACATACATACATACATACATACATACATAGACTTATGAAAAAAAAATGCTAGTCCTTCCTTCCTTCCTTCCTCTCTATGGACATATGATTACACAGTGAAGGCTAGGATCCTGTCACATATCCGTCATCTATATCAAATTTAAGAAATTTAAGAAGAAATTTTATTTGATCATTTCCACATTTGTGATTTATGGTATCATATAATGTGAATTAATCATAACAATCTAAAACTTTATTACTGATGTATCTCCATTGTGATCACTAGAACTGATTTTCAGTTGAAGCAAATGTGAAAAACACCTTATGCTCTTTTTATTGCACTGGCTAATATAAATCTAGCAGATCTTAGTAAGTGGTGGATATTTTCCTATGCAATAAGATTTTTTATTTCTTCTGATGTTTCTTAATTTATCTTTCATCTGATTTTTGCAAAGGCAATGCTTCATGTCTGTTCTATATATTTGAGATTTATATTTTAATAGGTGTAATTAACATAGATGTGAAAAGGTTATTCTAAATGTATGTATCATATTGTTTCACATAGGACTCTTTCTTCAACATTTTTTGCGTATTAAAAATATTATTGGAAATTTGGACATTAAATGTTCAAAGATTCATAACTTTGCTGGTCCACTTAAAAAACAATTCTCAACAACTATATGTGATACAGGAAGGTTTTATATGCAAAAATATACTTGAAAAACTGAAGCTGCTTCAAATGAATATATTTTATAGACAGTTCTTAATAAATTCAGCCTCCCATTGAGTCTGGTCAACTTTCTTCTACTGTTCATGGCTCTCTAGTAACTAAAGCTGTATATGTGAAATATATGTTTTTTAAAGTTCTTTATTTATTTTATTTATTTTTATTTATTTATTTATTTGATTTGCCAATTGTTTACAAGATAATAAGTATAAATGTATACATAGTTGTGAATACATGAAATGGGTACATATAAGAAAAATAAAAGAATAAGAGAAACAATAGGACAGGGACAGTAGGCACATTGGTGCGCTTATGCACGCCCCCTACAGGCCTCTTAGGAAAGGGGTGAGGTCAATAGTAGACAGTCTAAGGTTAAAGTTTTGGGGTTTGGGAAGAAACTACAGAGTCGGGTAGAGTATTCCAGACATTGACCACTCTATTGCTGAAGTCGTATTTCCTGCAATCAAGTTTGGTGCGGTTTACTTTGAGTTTGTATCTATTGTGTGTTCTTGTGTTGTTATGGTTGAAGCTGAAGTATTCATTGACAGGTAGGACATTGCAATGTATGATTTTATATACCATGCTTAAGTCAGACCGAAGACGGCGTAATTCAAGGTTTTCTAGTTCTAGAATTTCAAGTCTGGTGGCATAAGGTATTCTACAACAGTAGAGGAGTGGAGAACTCTTCTTGTGAAATATTTCTGGACTTTCTCAATTGTGCTAATATCAGATACGTAATGTGGGTTCCAGACTGATGGACTGTATTCGAGTATTGGTCTAGCAAATGTTTTGTATGCTCTGGTTAGTAGTGTGATATTACCAGAGAAAAAGCTACGTAGGATTAGGTTAACAACTCTTAATGCCTTTTTGGCTATGTAGTTGCAGTGGGCTCTAGCACTTAGATCATTAGAGGTGAGTATTCCAAGGTCCTTTACAGAGCATGGGTCATCAACAAGATCTTGACTATTCAGCTTGTATTTTATTTTCTGATTTTTTTTGCCAATATGTAAGACAGAGCATTTATTTGTTGAGATTTGAAGTTGCCATTTGTTTGACCATTCTGATACATAGTCAAGATCTTTTTGTAGGGTAGCAGTATTGTCTGTGGTATTGAACAGCTTTACATCATCAGCGAAGAGAAAGCAATTGCTCTTAATATGATCACAGAGGTCGTTTATGTAGAGTATGAAGAGAGTTGGTCCTAGAACACTGCCTTGGGGAACACCACTATTGACAGGTACTGGATTTGATAGGACGCTCCCGATTTTGACCATTTGTTGTCTGTTTGACAGGAATGCTTCTATCCAGTTATTCAGTTGTCCAGAGATACCATAGGATTTTATTTTTAGGAGTAGTTTGTCGTGTACCACTGAATCTAAGGCTTTACAGAAGTCTATGTAGATTGTGTCTATTGCTTTGCCCTGGTCGAGTTGTGTCGTCCATATGTTTTTGCAGTGTAAGAGTTGCAGATTACAGGATAGTTTTTTTCTGAAATCAAATTGTTTATTGGAGAGTAGGTTATTTGTCTCTAAGTGGAGGATGATGGATTGGTTAATAATTGATTCCATGACTTTACAGGTGACGCAGCATAAGGAGATTGGCCTGTAATTTTCAACTAGGCTTGGGTCTCCTTTTTGAAGATGGGGATGACTGTGGCTTGTGACCATAGGTTAGGAAAGGAGCTGGTTCTGAAAGATTTTTCAAAGATTATGCTTAGAGGTTTGGCTATGACAGTGGATAGCTTTCTTAAGAAGTAGGCACATATTCCATCCGGTCCAATAGATAGAGATGGTTTTAGATTGCGTAGTGCTTTTTCAACATTGTCTTCTGTGAAATCGATATGTATTAGATCATTGTTGTTATCTGTGGTACGGCTAGGAAATACTGGGCATGATCCATTGCTGTTTACAAATACTGAGCCGAAGAATGTGTTAAAGATGTTGGCTTTAATGGTGTCATCGTTGCAGTCTTTACCATCAGGTCCTATCAAGGGAGGGATGGACCTTGAGTCTTTTAGTTTGTTGTTTACAAAATTGTAAAAAGCACGGGTGGAATTGGTGAGTTTATTCATGAGTTTATTCATGCATTATAAAGTATTTGGATACAAGAGTCTAAACATCTTACAGTACATTTAAAAAGTGTGCTGAAAGCATCCCCAAATGCAAAGTAAGCAGGGTATTTTAAATTTCTTTAATCAAATTCCAAGGATAGTGGCCATGTTATTACATGCTGAGTTTGGATAGGAAAAGCAGGAGGGAGAGAGAGAGAGAGAGAGAGAGAGAGAGAGGAGGGGAAACAACAGTCTCTGGGAATATCAATTAAGTCTTACTAATATGGGTCTATGAACCTCAGCAAAGTGATTTGTGAAGTTACCCACCCTATGGGTTATATAATAAAACTTCAAAAACAAAAACACCCCCCTTGACAGTTATTTGCTTTATAACTTATTCTCTGTTCTTCTTACTCTTGTCTGCTGGTATCTTAGCAACAAAGCAGAAGAAAGTCAAAGAGCTCTGATTAAACCAAAATAAACGAAAGACATGACTAAAGCTCTAGATTTGAGTTGTAAAAGTTTAAAGCAGAGAGTTGATTTAGCCAGGGAACATGAATGTCGTCTAGCAGCCTGCTCCAGTAATACTGTTGCATTCTTGCTTATTGACATTTATTTCCTGCCCGTGAGTACAACTTACACTTGAATCCTGGCCAGGTAATAAGCAATAAAGGCACATGCAAATGTGTCAGTAATTGACTTGTGGTGCATTATGTTTCCTTGAGCAGATATCATTATGCATGCCTTTCATTTTACAATGTATGGTAATAACTTTGTTTCAAATTTTGGCTAGAAGCATCTGGAGAGTTGCAAGCCAAAGAAGATTCTAGTTTTTTAAAAAAAATAACTTTCAAGCATCCAATAAGCTACATTTTTTTCCTGGTAGTAAGTTAATATTGCATCAAATTTTCATGATGTGAAGTTTTCTGTGTGTAAACAGATTTTTCATTTCTTTCTGTTAAATTTTGCCTTTAAATTCTGTATTTATTATTTCAAGATATAAAATATACCATTTTATAAATGTTATAAACAATAGACAGTGAATGAGTCAAAGATAGAATGTTGTTGTTATTGATGTATGCCAATGGTAATGGAAGGAGATGAAATTACATTTCGAATGGTGGAAAATGAACCAAAAAGTTTGCTGATCCTGTTCCGTCATATGATGTTCTATCAACAGTGAACATTGCCAGTCTAATTTTTTTTGTACTTTTTTATTCCAGGATTCAATAAGGGACCCACTGTGTAATAGTGGTCAAGTTATGGGGTTAGTGATATCCAGTTTAAAATCTGTATCAGTCAGAGAAGCTCACTGAGTGCTCAGGAAGATAAATCTATCTCAGCATCTACTTCTGTCCTACGACCACAGCACCATTGAGAGTGTCCTGATATACGGCATTCTTGCATGGTATGGGAGCAGCTCTGTAGCAGACAAAAATGCTCTACAGAGAATCATTAAACTGCTCAGAATATCATAGGGCTCCAGCTACCAGCCCTGGACAACATTTTCTAATCTTGCTGTTTGAGGAAGTGTCCTATCAAATTCTGTACCTGTCAATAGTGGTGTCCCCCAAGGCAGTGTACTAGGACCAACTCTCTTCATACTCTACATAAATGACCTCTGTGATCATATTAAGAGCAATTGCGTTCTTTTCGCTGATGATGTAAAGCTGTTCAATACCACAGACAATACTGCTACCCTACAAAAAGATCTTGACTATGTATCAGAATGGTCAAACAAATGGCAACTTCAAATCTCAACAAATAAATGCTCTGTCTTACATATTGGCAAAAAAAATCAGAAAATAAAATACAAGCTGAATAGTCAAGATCTTGTTGATGACCCAAGCTCTGTAAAGGACCTTGAAATACTCACCTCTAATGATCTAAGTGCTAGAGCCCACTGCAACTACATAGCCAAAAAGGCATTAAGAGTTGTTAACCTAATCCTACGTAGCTTTTTCTCTGGTAATATCACACTACTAACCAGAGCATACAAAACATTTGCTAGACCAATACTCGAATACAGTTCATCAGTCTGGAACCCACATTACGTATCTGATATTAGCACAATTGAGAAAGTCCAGAAATATTTCACAAGAAGAGTTCTCCACTCCTCTACTCGTTGTAGAATACCTTATGCCACCAGACTTGAAATTCTAGAACTAGAAAACCTTGAATTACGCCGTCTTCGGTCTGATTTAAGCATGGTATATAAAATCATACATTGCAATGTCCTACCTGTCAATGAATACTTCAGCTTCAACCATAACAACACAAGAGCACACAATAGATACAAACTCAAAGTTAACCGCACCAAACTTGATTGCAGGAAATACGACTTCAGCAATAGAGTGGTCAATGTCTGGAATACTCTACCCGACTCTGTAGTTTCTTCCCCAAACCCCAAAAACTTTAACCTTAGACTGTCTACTATTGACCTCACCCCTTTCCTAAGAGGTCTGTAGGGGGCGTGCATAAGCGCACCAATGTGCCTACCGTCCCTGTCCTATTGTTTCTCATATTCTTCTTTTATTTTTCTTATATGTACCCATTTCATGTATTCACAACTATGTATACACTTATACTTATTATCTTGTAAACAATTGGCAAATCAAATAAATAAATAAAAAATAAACATTCTCAGAGAGTCTTCCCATCCTGCTTACAATCTTTGTGAACTGTTGCCTTCTGGCAGAAGATACAGAACAATTAAAATTTGGACCACACATTTTCTGAACAGTTTTTATCCCAGAGCTATAATTACACTTAACAATGAACTTAAGGACCACCATCAGTGAGCTGTTGGAGTGTATTACTTGGTCTATTGTGTGAATGCTTGTGTGTTTTTAGGGGGTGGGGAATTTGGCGGGTCGGGGTGTGTTTGGGGATTGTCATATGGGTGTGTGTGTGTTGGGTCTGGTCTCTGGATGTTATGTGAATTTCACTGTATGTGTATACTGTACATATACATACAATGACAATGAAGTATTGTTATTATTATTATTGTTATTATTATTGAGTGATTTTGGCTGATCTCTCTCTCTCTCTCTCCTCCCCACCAAACCTATCTCATAAAATTTTATTTCAGGACTAAAAATGGCATATATAGCACGTCTTCCATTTTCAGTTTTCTGAAGGAAAACTTCAGTTTTCTGAAATGCCATCTTGAGTCCTGAAGATTTGCAATATATAAATATGGAGTACAGGTTTTCCAAGAGCCTGCTGACTAGATCAAAGTCTTCCTCAAAGCAGACCCTTCCCTCTGTCTTTGGTAGAAGAAAACCTACAATATCCTAGAGATTCTGGCAGCCTAATATTTGCTAATAATATATTTTCCAAATGTTATAAAATAATAACTAAAATAATATATTTTCCAAAGTGTTTTATCACTATCAAGAAGAAGGCCACATGTAAGATTTAACCATGAGTCCACAATCTTCTTTTTTTAAACAAATTTTATTCAGTTTTTCACATTAAAAACAAAAATCTCTTTTTAGTGGACAACATATTTCCAGGTCATCACCTTTACATACAAATATGACAGCAATTATACATTCATATATGCATACTTAATTCTATTATTACCTTTTCCATTCCAAATTTTCAGTAAGGAGAGAAACAAACACATTAATTCTAGCCTCTTTCTTTAATCTCAATCAAAATATCTTTTTGTTTCATTTCAATTATTTCAAATATAATCCTTTAATATTTATTTTAAAAATAAAGATAAACAATATGTGTTTGCCCAATAATAATAATAATGATAATAATAAAAAAATTACCAATGTCTCTCCTTGCTTTTAATAGTCTATATTAACTTATTAATTTAGTTGGTTCTTTAGTGTGTCATATTCTTTCCATTACACATTCTTTTTATAAATTCTAGATTAATACAAAATTTAACAATAAAGCATTCTATGCTCCATGCTATTCTAGTTTCTTAGGGTTCTTTTTCCCCCAAGGTGTCCTGTTCAATTTAACAACACTTGATTTAAGTATCATCAGCTAGGTTTAATTGATTTTTTTCTTGCTTCCACTTTGAAACTGCTTTGATTCCTTCTGATGTTTTGAATAGTAATACCAAATCTGTTGTAGTTTTTAATCTTTTTATTTATTACATTTAAACCTACCACAATTGGTTTGACATTTGATTTAATCATAATCACCAATTCTGGCTTCTCAACTAAAATATCTTTGAACTTTGCAAAAATCCCAAATAATACCCTGAGTACGTGCAGAGGAATTATTAAATTGAAAATATTTATCAATATGTCAATATTGTGCAGTCCATCAACTGTGTATATATTACAAAAATATCTTAAATACTGAGCATCAGATGCATCTTAATACATATTTAAAGTTATATTAAGACAAACTCAGAAATCACCAAATGAACATGTGCAAATGAACAGCTTTGATGATTTTTTTAATGGTAGAAAAATTGCTAGAAACTAAACAGCAATTATTGAAGTATATATCAGTTTGTAAAAGATTATGCTTATAGGATGATTCTGCTACAAGCTGTATCAGGAGGAGATTCCTTGATGTTTAATGTCAGTTTCTGTAGGACAATTTGAATTGACTTTCTATGTTCCCAATACAAAAGCTTTCACTTTCGTACTTTTATGAAGTGAAGCACTGAAGTAGGAAAGGGAAAACCTATGTTCACACTCACTTTGAAATTCTCCAGAGTTTTGGCCAAACCCCAGAGTTTATAAACTGGGTACAGTTGATTCATAGGAAGCAGTTCAGTACATACAATACAAGATTATATGAGATTCAGACTTCATTGCCTGCTTGTTAGGTTTGCCAATGTGACATTTTAAGCTGTATAGCAGTATAGTGTTGTCAAGTGAGAAGAAGATTGACAGAGGACATTTTGAACAAAAAATAATAATTATTATTCATATAATTATTTAAAAAAATATTCACTCAAGATGCCTTTCATCTAAATTACACAAGAACAAATTATCTCTTTTTCTTCCTGAGACCAAAAACATGTATCCAGTGTAATAAGTTAGCTTTAACTTATTTGATTAACTAGGGCCACATTGATTTTGGTTTATCACATAAGTCTAAATAGAACCAATTGTATTAATAGTAAATAATTAACAATTTGTTGCCTTTGTATGAGAATTCCTGAAGCTCTCTTACATAACCATCATCTTCTCCTTAATGGTAGAACTGATCCTGAATTATTTTCCACATTTTAAACAAATGAATTGGTGGAAATATTGTTGCTGCATATGTTACAAAAGTGCTTTTGTTTGTGAAAGCAACACCTTGATAAAGCGTATTTAGATAGAGATTAAAAAAACATATTCAAAAAGTGGATGTAAACAGTAAAATGTGTGTAATTCTCCAGTTTAAAATTCAATGCAGTCTACTTTTGAAAAAAATCAAGCATGCTCCCTCAGCATGAGAATATTTATGCCAGCAGGCTGACATAGGGGTGGGATTCAAATTTTTTAACAACTGGTTCTGTGGGCGTGGCTTAATTGGTGGGTGTGGCTTGGTGGTCATGTGACTGGGTGGGCATGGCTAACTCAATGTAACTCACATCAAGGGGCGCTTCTCCTGGCCTGGCTTCTCATGACAGCAGGGATGCTGCAACGATAGTAAGTGTGAAAAATGGTCATGTCACTTTTTCCAGTGCCATTGTAACTTTGAATGGTCACTAAATGAACTGTTGTAAGTCAAGGATTACCTGTACAAAAATACAAACAGCTTCTTTGCTTGCAAAAAGCTGCCCTAAATACCAATCATTAGATTAAAAATACCTTTAAGCCAGGGTTACAAATCAGGCAAGGTGCTAGAGCACCTTGAGGAATTAAAATAGTTAAAATGCAATGATAACTATCAGCAGCCAACTCTTGCTCATAAAGTGAAACCCTTCACCAGAGAGGTCATTTAAGCTCTCCAGAAAGAGCACACCCAGGAAAACAATCCTTAGATCCATTTGCACCACTTAAAGATACCAGCTGGTCTCACTCATCTCACCAGATATCCTAAAGAAATCATCCAGATTTAAGGAAAGGTCACATGCCCCCCAGAAAGGCAGTAAAAAAAATCCATGCCAAGCTTGCATCCTGCCTCTTGGAAGTACACCCCAAAAGTGCCAGATACCACTAAAGCAGTAAAGAAAGACCCCTTCCCAGATAGAAAAACAAACCATGAGGCAAGAAAAAATTCAAACACAATACAAATAATTAAATCACAACAATGGCTGTTGTTTGTTAAACCAATTACCAGAACAAATTGACACAGAAACCAGCCAGATTTCTCAAACCAGTTTCTTTTCAGGAACAGAGATTAATCTTTTTTTCCCAAACAAAGCTGAATAGGGAAAATTATCCCATCAATAAACACAGGATTAAACATCATCAAGCAAGAATTAAACTTCACCAAAAACCAGCTTTAGCTTAAAACTCAGGAAGGGTATGTAAACTCACGTTTGAATGTCGATCTTTCTAGCTAGCCAAGAAGAAGTATTTCCAGGGGAGTATTTCCTCCCAACAGCAGTGTAAAAAGCTTAAAACAACCCTTCCCCTTTAAGAAAATATCAAGAAAAAAAAACCACTCCTTCGAAGACAGTAGGTCTAGGCATACTGCCAAGAATGTAATAAGGGTGGAAAAAAACAAAAGAAGATTTCTTTTAACTGCTTAGAAAGTTAACAAGGGGTTCTATAGAACCAGCCAGAATTCCACCGCTGGGCTGACATGATAGTACATACTTAACACAAAAAGCACCAAAACTTTGCATTTCTCATAATTGATTATTAATTCTGAATATTTCTCAGAAACCCTTTTTCTTTATGCCTAGCAGTCAGATCCAGTTATATACTAGAAGAAAAAGAAGCCATCTACAAAATGATGGAAGAATTTCTGCATAAGTAAAGAAATAAGTAAACCAACAAATAAATGTCACATAACCATAATATACTCTGTAAAAGCTGAAAAATATTGTGAATTAATTCCCAAATAACTCCTGGGCCAGCCCCTAATAACCTTATTAAAGTAAACAGAAGACTTGCCATTAAATTAAATCCAGGGTGTTATTTTTTAAAAAAAAGAAATTAACATTTTAATGGGTTGCAAAGTATAATTTAAAATAACCCATTAAACATTATGTTCTGGTTCTGCCAGGCAATGGCCAGCCTGACTTTTGGTGCTTTGTATGCTTCATAAATAGCAATACAATTCACCTGAATTGTATGTTCCAAATCTCCAGTTATTGTACCTTCAGGGGAAACAGTAATCTTGTCATGTTTATTTATATATTCAACTTACACTCATTGAACTGACACAAAGTAAATAAATTATAGATTCAACTGTCAGCACTTTACATATCACCCTAGGTATTGTAAAGATGGTTTTAAAAAAGAAAATTATTTATTTATTCATTAATATTTTATATTGGTGATTCCTATAGGACTCCTAGCAGTGGTAAAGGCACTATCCATATCAAATAGTGATGCTAAATAATAAAAATAAAAACTTCTAGGCAAACATTGTTGCAATACATATAAAACTCACATCAGGATCAAAAAGGTCAGAATTTAGTAGTGTATTCAAAATCAAATGTATGCAGCAGGATATTCAAACCAAGGCCAATCACAACCAAGCATTAGACAATCCAAAATGCTACCAAAATGCAACATCTCAGATTTTCAACCCTATCATTTTTTTTACTATTACCGGTAGTAGTTTCTGAAAAAGTATATGTTGAATTGCCCTTAGAAGTTTACTGGTAAACAATTACAGAACCGTTAGCATGTGTAATGCACTTCCATTGAATAGCCCTCGTTAAATATAAAATGTGAATATTAGGAATAAATACAGAATCTTGGGTTCAAATTATTTTCTAATTTATTAGAATGTTCATTAAAGCAAGGATATATTGGAACATTTCTTCTACAGGTTCTTGCTATGTACACTGAATTGTTATTTATGTGATAAGCTAACAATGAACCCCCTTCCTATTTCTTGTTTATGTTTTTCTGTGTCTTCTCACAAACAGTAGATATTGAAGACTGTGGAAATATGTAACAATAATACTAACTGAGTATACTAACTTTTCCAATTAACTCCTCTAACTACCTATGAATCACTTTCCAATATTTCTTAGTTTCGCTTGATCCTTTTACAATCTCCTCAGCTCTATCCCATTCTAATAAGTGTTTATATATTTTAGATAATAATTTTTCATCTGGGCCATTCTAAATTTTATCTAATTTTTGTAATTCATTGACTATTCCAAATTCCTCACTGTTTCTTTTTTATATCTTGTTTGTATTTGCCTATAAGTTGACCAGTCCAATTTTATTCCCTGTCCTTCTAATTCCTGCCTACTTTTTAGATTCCCTTGTTTGTATAAAATTCCCCTGTTACCTGGCCATTTTCTTAATCTCCGTTATATTAGGGTGCTTCCAAGGGAATATCCAGTTTGGAATTTTCAGATAATATTTAATTTTTACTTGTCTCCATGATTGTATCAGTATGTCTCTTATTCTATGTCTATAAAAGTATAGATAAAGTTTATTTTCTTTATCCCACAGGAAGGCATGCCACTCTCTTTGTAAATCATGCCTCTGAGGGATTTAATGTTCTCCATATGTCAATTAGATTCAATTTCTCTGTCATGTCAAAGAATGTTTGTGACAGTATATTCCTTTTTTTAATTTCTTATTGTCACAAAAATAAGTCTTTTGTAGTCTTTACTATTCAATAATCTTTTTGACCTATCTCAACATTTTTTTCATTGAAAAATTCTTTCTGGTTTTTATTAGGTGCATAAATATTTACTAGTACCATCTGTGTTTGTCCTATCTTTATTTCTAATATTAATATTCTTCCTTTGATGTCTGCTTTGTTTTTATTTCTTCCCTAATGTATATCACCACCACCCCCTTTTTCCCTCCACCAGTGCAGTATGGAGTTTCCCCAGTTTACTGAATTCTAAGTACTTTTTATCTTAGTTCTTGATGTGTACTTCTTGAAGGCACACAATATCTATGTTTTGCTTAACCAGTTTTGACAGTATTTGTTTTCTCTTGACTACAGCATTTAAACCATTTACATTTATTGACAATAGTTTTAGTTCTTTTTCCATGTTCTTGTTAGCCTATCTGTTTCTAATTTCTATTGGACTTTTTATTCCTTTGAGTTCTGGTTCTAATGCCTTCTTCCTTTTGGATTTCTTGTGTTTCTTTTGCTTTGTCTTCCTGGTCTTTATCTCTGATTCTAACTGGCCTTCTTCCTGGCTTCCTTCTTCTAACTTCTCTCTACTGCTGTCGTTTTCTTCCATTCCTATCAGTTGGTCATGAAATTCTTGGGCTTTGTCCAGGTTGCCTATTTTTATCTTTTTTCCTTGGCATGAAACCAGCATGCTTTCTCGGATGATCCATCGAAACAAGATGTTCCATTTACTTAATTGTACTGCCAGGTATCGATAATCTTTGCGTCGTTCTCTAACTTGCCTTGGTATTTGTTTGAGAGTGATAATTTCTTTGTCCTTATACACTATAGGCTTCTCCCTTGTTATTTTATATATTATTATGTCTCTGACAATCTTCCAGGTGAATCTGACATGCACTTCTCTAGGTAGCCAATGTCTTTTGGCATTGTTGTCTATCCCTTTTATAATCACTTGGATATCTCTTTCCAGGGTTTCTGCTATCAGTTCAGCCATCAATGTTCCCAGGTCTTCTTCCTTAGACTCTGTTATATTCTGAAATCGTAAATTGAAAGAGGTGCGGTCCATCTCCAAATGGATCAGGGAATCTTCCAAATTCTAATTTATTTCCATCATGCATTGGTCAACCTGCTCTAATTTTTTCTCTGTTCTTTCTACTTTTGCTTCTACTGTTTTAATTTTTTGCAATTTTTCTGAATCATCTCTTGTATAGAATCAACCTTGTTGTCCAGCTTTTGAATGTTATTAGGCAATTCCCCATGGTTTTTGGACATTGTCTCCTGTAACTTCGCCATCATTTCTTGAATCATTATCAGTGTTGATTGCATTGTTGGCATATTCTGTGACTGACTTGATTTTTCTGCATTTAGCATCCCATCTATTGATCTCTGGGTTGATGGAGATTCTGTTGCTACTGATGGGTTTGAGGATGTTTTCTTCCCTGTCCTCAAAGTGGTCATCGTTATGCTGGTCATCTCTTTCAGAATGTTTTTTTTTGCTCTACTAGAATTTTATAGATATTTTCACAAATTATCATACAATCACTTTATAGTTAGCAATATTAAATCTTATCTTTCTTTCTTGTTTCTTTTATATCTAATATATTAGTTTAAATTAAATCACTGATGTTCTATTTCTGTTCCTTTTTATGTTATCAATGTTAGTATCACTCACTATCTTAATCTCTCTAAGGATCAATTCCTATTTCAGGATAGTAAAACTATGTAATCAACATTATGTTTCTATGTTTCTTATTCAATATTTCAATAATTAATTTCCATTCATATACACTCTAATAAATATAACATAATATATAATATACAGTATAGTATAATTGATGCTTAATATATAATTAATGTAGGTATTAATCTAAGTATATAAGTCCTAATTATACTTTAAATAGAACAATATCTATATTTATATCAAAAATTATAATCTATTAAATAATCAATAATACGTATGAGTAACTACAATTAATATTTGGTGTTCAGTATAAATTTATAAATTAATATAAACTAATAATAGATTAATCCTATTAATATAATAAAGCTTATCTGTATTTTAGATCTTTTCTAAAAGTATTTCAATCTTTAAACTTAATACAAATATTATAAGTTATATATAAATATTGTAATCAATATTTCAAAACACTTAATATATTGAACCAATTATTTTACAATTATTCATCTAATAGACTTAGCCTCCAATTAATATAAAGTTACTTGATGTTAGAGTGTTCATTTTCAGTTCTGTCTCAGCTAATAGTCCAATTTCCTTTCGTTTCCTTTCGTTGTTACTTTCAGATTTTCTATAGTTCTCCTACTTATTCACTTATTAAGTTCTGTGGTCCTATAGTTCGTTCATCCAGTCATTCACAGTTTTCTCCAGATCTTCTTAAGGTGCCTTGTTGTTCTCCAAGATGCCGATGCTATCCACTTCCTCTCCGCTACTCACAGGGCTTTTCTCCCACAAATTCACAGTCACCTCTGAAGCTCTCTTCTTATCTCGTCTTTCTGCTTCACATTTTTGATTTCTCTCAATTTCACTCCACATAGCCATGCAGCTGATATTTTGTTGCTTTCAGTGCCAGTCAAGCTGATTCACCGGATTCTCCTTTCCTCTGTCTCAGTTTTAAAGTCTTCTGTTATCTCTTTTTCAACTTTCATCAGCTTTAAGTTTGGTTTTTTTTAATTACAGGTCTTTTGTTATATACTTACCTATAATTGGTCGGTCTGTGGTGGCAGGAGATTTGAAGAGCCATAATTGGCCGCGAGTCTTGAGCAGCTGGCTATATGAAAGGCTGCTGTGGTTTCTCCGTTGCTGAATCCTAGAAGAAAATAAAGAAGGAAAAAAGTCAACTGGGTCTCAGAGTCTCTTTCCCGTGACGTAACATCTTTCTTTTAGGATGCTACTTTTTGGGGTTAAAACCCTCTCCTTAGAACTTCCTCCTCTGCTGAAAATCTCTGGAAATTGCTCACTTTAAAAGTTCAATCTAGTCTATTGCAATATGGGATTCTTTCCAAAATGTCACAGTCCATTTTTCACAGTTGTTCCTTCCTCTTCAATTGTGACTAGTCACGGTTTCGAGTCTGCCATGTCAAAATGACAAGGCAGGACACTCTCTGCACTGGGATCGAGGGAAATCCTTCAGTGCAGCGGGAGGCTGGCTCCCTCCCCACCAGACCCTTGGTGTCCCCTCTGCTTCGCGTTGCTCTCAAAGCTTCCTGCGCCTTCGAGGGGTCCCCAATCATGGAAAAATCAGAATTAAAGGACAGAGCTAGTCCTCTTCACTCTGCAACACCAAGACCTCATCACCAGAAATTTTATTACAACTATTCTAACCCAGTTACCCAGGCCACTTTGCTTACCTAATGTAGGCAGAAAAGGTCTGAGTCACACCTGCTGTTTATCTTAGAAAGTATCTTATCCACTTGTTTGTTCATGTTCCAGATAACATGTTATCAGATGTTATCCCTGCTATCACACTGTCTCTGCTCATGAGGAGTCAAGATTCTGGAAAATCTGAATGACATTATCAGTAAAATGTTATCTAAACTGGCCATTAGAGGAGAGATCTACATTCAGGCTCTTCATTAACATGGACCTGAGCACCTTAAACAAAGCTATTAGACAATCCTCATTGATGGAATAAGGAAAGAAAGCAAATTTAGAATCAAATAAAATGTTCATGAGGAATCATAAAAACCTATACATCTATGATAACTGACATCAGTTGACTTAACTTGTTTTCATTTAAAAATAATTTTAAAAAGCAGAGTTGAATCCAATTAATGCACGAGAAAGAGCTGTAGATTAGTTCAAAGAAGAGAACCCCCCCTCTCAAAATATGACAAGCTCTCTCCCCTCTCCCTCTCCCTCCCTCCCTCCCCCCTCTCTCTCCACCAACTACTGACAACTTCAATTGGCATTTGTATTTCTGTGTGCAAAATTATATGAACATGCTAATGAAGGCAACAGGAGCTGAACTCAAACTGAAGTTGAAATCCAAAAACCAAATTAAGTGGGAAGTTGCACATGACCCTGTACATAAAGACATGATAAAACATTGAGGGAGAGAATATTACATTCTGTCCTGGACATAATGCTTAGGAGCTTGTTAATTAAGAAACAGAGTGTGTTGCCAAATATATGCACTTGCACTCCAAATAGTTTTATAAACCACCTTCATAGGCAAATTTACAGACTGATGCACAAATTACTAAAATGGAAGATATGAAGATACATGTGTCAATAGATTTAAAAATGCAACTTAGGAGCAGCTTCTAGGAAATTTTCAAGAGAAAGGAATTAAATCGAACATGAACATTCCATAAATTCAATTTAGTGTTCTCAATTACTTCTGATTCTTTGTGACCCACTAGTCATAATTTTGACAAGACAATAACTGCTTTTCTGAGGCCTTCTCTGCTTCTTTCAAGGTCACACTTATATCATCAGAGATGGTATCTATTCACTATATCTTCTGTTGGCCTATTCATTAAATCAATTCCAAATATCAAAATCTTCTACAATAACTCTTCTCTTTGCAAAATGGACCCAAAAAATTTAAATGTTAGCTACATGATTATTGCATCCAGTGAGCACACTGTTTTTACTTCATTTAGTATTGAGATATTTACTGTTCTTATATGGCAACTTTCACATTTCACAAAAATGTTTTCTATGTTATTTTTCTCCTGTAAACAATTGAATATTAATCTGGCAAGATACAGAAGGGACAACATCAGCTCCAACCTTTCACGGATAAAGATATCAACACTTCTATTAACTTCTGTTAACTAGCACATCTATTAAGTATTTTTAACGTATAAGTACAGGGTCTTTCTTTTTTACTTCAGGGTTTCATAGTCTTGTAAGCTAAGAGAATAATTGCACTGTGATATCAATCAAATTCTGTTTGATTGATCCTACCATTTTGTGATTGAAGTGACCTCTGGATTCACAGAATTTGATAAAATTCAGTGCATAACATTCTACCAAACAAAAATTAAAACAAGCAAGACATTTTTGTTCAGCTTTAGTTTCCAATTACATTCTTTAACAGGTCGTCTTTTTCTATTTCTGCCTGTAGCCTGACCTGTAACCCTACTCTTTTTTTTTTTTTGTACTCAGGGTAGAGATATCTAAATCTTCTCTAATCTTTGCAACCTACAATGTAAGTTTAACTTATATGTTCACTATCCTATTTCCAGACCTACATACTTACTAAGTTTAGAGTTCAGGAAGGGTTTATAGAGATTGGTAACAATATTCTCTCTGAATCAACTAGGCTAGCTGCAGGCTTTCTTCTGGCTAATGAAACCTTGGCTCTGCCAATAGCATTTTGCATTGGTAGACCACTGCTGATCTTTGGATCTTCGGCACTTTTCTCTAGGTCATGCCCAAAAATTTTGTTCAGCAACCTTTTTATATTTTTCCCAGAATCAGCAAACCTTCAACCAATTAAAATCTGCCGAAATTCAATTCAGTTTTACTAGCCTATGTTGTTCTTTATTAATACCAAATAATTTCAAGAGTCAGAGCTATATTAGCCTTAGTTATATTCATCATCTCTATTCCAGTTCTCCCCTTTTATTTTTTCCAGACTCCTTTCTGATGAATTTTAAAACTATTTCTGTTGCCAACTCAACATCTGTAACCTTTCATTCTATTTCCTATAAATAGCTTTTTTATAAGAACCAAACTATTTCTATTCTCATTGTCAGAAAACCTAAAGCAAACCAACACAGACTTTGTTCAGTGTCTTCATAAAGACTAGATCCATGACAAGCAAGAAGATACAACTGAATGCAAGTTTGTCGCTATTACAGTGCACTTCCAACAAAGGTCTCTTACTTCCATCCATCAGAGGTATATCATTACCATGTTTGAAGAAGTTAATTTTTATCCCATGAATTTTCATTTCAGTTTCTTTCTCTCTCTTTCTCTCTCTCTCTTTCATTCTTTCTTTTTTCTTTCTTTCTCTCTCTCTCTCTCTCTCTCTCTCTCTCTTTCTTCTAGTTCAGTATTTATAATAATATATCTTGAGATAAATTAAAGAAGATGACACTCGACAACTTTTCCACAATCCTTTCTCAAATTTGAACCATTCAGCCATTCTACTACAGAGAAACTACCTTTGGAAAGTAGGCAGCAGTGAGATTTCAAGGGCCCCTGCCTCTTTTGAATTAAGCATGCACATCTGGCAGCTTTCTTGTCATATATTGTATTATTCTACTAACTAATTACTAATTATCCTACTAAATTAGGTACAATTATTCAGAATTTTGAGCATCCTTTAGCATTTTAAAAATGTTGAATATTACTTGGTATTTTCTAGTGCCTTGACCATCACTGTCATTGTTATACCTTGTTACAATCCATAGGTAGCACTTTAACTGCATCATTTTGCAGGATTTTAAACATTTTAGGTAATATTTCATCAATAGGTTTTGTTGTTACTAATATTTTAGAGGACTCATTTAACTTTAAGTTTCAGAATGTTTGGAATATTAAAAATCAAAGTCTGGATCTTCTTTTCAGCATGTTTTTCTTTTTCCAGAAGTTAATGAGTATTCTTTCTCTCAGTCTGGTAATTTTCACATTTCAGTCAAAAGTGGTATTCAACAGGTTCTGGCCAGTTCTGCAGAACTGATAGTGGAAATTTTAAGTAGTTCGAAGAACTGGCAAATACCACCTCTGACTAGAGATTTTACAGTATCCTTCCCCTGCCACGCCCACCAACGTGGCAAATACCACCTCTGACTAGAGATTTTACAGTATCCTTCCCCTGCCATGCCCACCAACCATGCCCACAGAACCGGTAGTAAAAAAAATTGAATCCTGCCACTGATTTCAATCATTCAGCTGAGCCTCTGTAACTATCAACTCTTATTACCAACTATTTATCCAAGACCATTAAAAATGCTAACATATCTTGCCAAAGCCTGGATTCTGAGTAGATATTGGTTAAAAACAAATCCATCCCACTTGAAGTCACTGTACTTACATGATGCGCTGGAAATATTCATAATTCTTTTTCAATATAGTGGAGAAAACAAACTATAACTCTTAACTAGTTTATGTTTGGCCGCAATAACTTAATATTTTGGGTTTCTGAACACACACAATTTATGCAGTCTCACAAATCCCTTTAGCTTGGCAAGTAGGATAGCTATCATATATTTGTATTGTCTGGACTTATTGCTTTACAAAACTAGTTATAAAAAGTATTACGGTTTTCATTTGTATTATGCAAAGGAAGCTTACAAGTTTCTTTTTAAAAAATTGCACAGTAAAACACATAGGCTGATTCCTTCTTTTGAAGCTGTTCAACAAATACCAACCTGTTTTGTTCCACCTGTATCCACAGATGAAACTTCAAGTTATATAGTTCAAATACTTTACGTAAACAAAACCGGAGTCAGAAGATTGAATTGCTCTGTTATCACAGTCCTTTGGCAATCCTCCTAGAATCTGTCCGGCAATTCTGTAAAGTTCGTAACTCACAACGCAGTAAATCAGATGCAAGTCTTTCCAAGGCAAGATTCACTTTGTTTTCCAGCAAATATTTCAAAGTCATGCGCTCCCTTATATCCTCTAAGAAAGGGCGTGTTAGTCTCATTAATTAATCCTTTGCTGGACGTCTCTTTTCTAATTGAGATTGACGTCTCAATCTTCTCCTAGTTCTGGCATCCAGCCAGCATCTGGCAGTTTCATCACAGCTGGAATCCTCTGATACACTTTCCTGATTAGCAGTTAACACCTGAGGTGCAATCGGGGAGGGAGTTCCAGAAGAGGAAGACGTCTCTGAAACTTCTAATAAATCAGGTTCATCTCTCAGATTCAAGTCCTCCTCTTCCCCCAGACTTCTCTCAAGGTCGCTCAGCAATGCAGGCTCGAATCTCAATGCCATATCTTCCTCCTCACTCGAGCCCACATCTGCTGACCGATCAGGTTCAAGTCTCGGAGTCACAACACCAACCTCTCTCTACGAACAAGAAAAAAATCAGAAATGACTGGTCATAGGTCAGTAGAAATATGGGTTTGCCTTTATATTTTCCAGATGATGAACTATTTTACTATGGTCATCTTTAAATACAGTGTCTATCCAAGTCCTGTGTGTACTTGGACCAGAAGCCCAAAGATATGAAAATTATTGTGGCTAAACATAAACTAGTCAAGAGTTGTAGTTTGTTTCTCCCCTATATTGAAAAAATGGATTATGAATATTTCAGTGTGCCATCTAAATACAATTCCAAAGGAATGGAACGAGTAGTGATTTGTTCTTGGAAAAACTATAAATGCTTTAAAAGCATTAGCTATAGCAGCAATAATAATCCTATAAAACAAATGCAGTGCCTTTTTTTGGCCTGGTGACTTAGACTTCAAAAGATTCATATGATATCATTAAGTTTATATATTGTGTACTAGCTTCTACAGGTACTTACATCTCAGCCACAGGCACTGTCTTCATATGAACTTTGTTCTTCCTTTCCTTTGCTATTTTCTTTTTCTTCTCTCCTGCACAGATTATTTCTGCAAAACATTGATTGAAAACAAATTCCAAGCAATAAAGAATGGCAACTTGTTTAGTATCCACAGGAAAAAGGGACTGTGTTTTGTTGTTGATACAAATCAACAAGAATAAATTACTGAAAAGAAATTAATTTAAACCAGGTCTGTCAAACTCATGGCCTGTGGGCTGGATCCAGCCCACGGGGTGCTTAGATCTGGCCCATGGAGTCACCCTGGAAACAGTGAGGGGCTGGCCCGCAGTGCCTCTGCCAGTGAAAACCAAGTCGGGAATGCCACACTTGGCCCTCCTGAGTTCCGTTTTCACTGGCAGAAGGTTGTAAGAGGCAATCACAGCCAGTAACAGAGTTTGGAGCCCATTTTTGCTGGAGGAGAACTCGGGCCACCAGTGCTGTCAAGCTGGCCACAGCCACTATGACCACACCTAGTCCTGCCACCTGAGGTCAAACACAAAACTGATACAGTTCTCAATAAAATTGAGTTACTCAGGAAAGATGCACAATTTATCATAGTCTAATAGATGGAGACTGCAATGCTTGTAAGGCTGATTCAGACTTTAGAAACTTCAAAATTTAGAATATCCATAAAAGTTATAGTATTGACAAACTTGTAAACTTGAGCATAATCCCACTCAGTATCTTTTAAACTCATGGCTCTGTTTCTGTAGGGAGCCCCTGTTCAGTGGATAGTTCTAACACTGATACTTTATTTTACTTCACTGTGTTTGATACAAATGGCATAAAACCCATTTCAATCTCTACTGAGACATTCCAGTTTAATAATAATCCTGTGCTTCAATTATGCAGAACAGTTAGGTAACACACAAAAAGTCAAACAGCAGCCAACAGGCGGACTATTATGTATGGTCTTATTTGTTCAATAGCTATTCCTTGCCCACTGCTGGTTCCTGTTTTGGATGCATTCTCTCAGAGGCAGAAATGACAGATCTAGCTTTCCAATGAAAGGAAAACAACAGCTGCTAAATGCTAATTGCTGAGGTACTGTGAGAATAAACAAACTTGTAAGCATGAGCTGGTGCTGACCCTCCTCCCCCAAGCAACAATTTCCTATTGCTCCCACACAGCAGCCATTTGCAAAAACAAAGTAGCCTTTTTAAACACTGAAAGGATTTCTTGCAGCCTTTTCTTTTTTTAACAAAACCTGCCATCTTACACTGGTTTAATGCTGTACAGATCCCCTATAGGGGCAGCTGCAAAGAAACAAGACTTTTGTAATGCTCATAGGATTGCCACTAGCAGAATAAGTCCAATAAGAATAAGCCCAATAAGCCCTATTTCTATCTAAATTGTTTAGAATTGTTTGGCTAGAAATTAATGCCTGTGGATCCAGAACAAGCAAAATAATCCCTGCCAAAAATACACTTAACCTAACCAAATAGATTCAGAATGAAATACCTAGAATCATGGACAATAACAACCTTTGCCTCACTATCTATATTCTGTTTGATGGACAAATAAACTAACAAATCAGAGGAACACCCATGGGAGGCCACTCTCAGAAATCATACCAGAGACTGAAATGCAGCATCTAAAACCTATAATACTCCTTCATGTACAACCAAAAGTATGAATCCAATATCTAGACTAGAGCAAAAAAGAAGAACTAAAGAAGACACAGGAAATTGAAACACATCTTGAAAGAAAAAAATTCACAAGGAAAGAAGAAAACAAGAATACACCTTCCTTCCTGGATACCTTCTTTAACAGAGGAAAGCAATGGCAAATTAGAAAGACAAGTCTATAAAAAACAAGAACAACCCACCCACACTAAATGCTCCATTACCAAAGCCATCACTCAATCTCTCATAATAAGACCCGTATAAAAACAATATTCAGATAAACACAAAATGTACCACAGCAACCAGAACAACAAAAAAGGACTATTGATCTTCTAACAAAATGGATACCTATGCCAGACAGCTCAACCTACTATAGCACAATCAACACAAGCTAAGAAAAATTAACATTGTCATCTATCAAAAATATCTCAGAAACAACCAATAGTCTATTACAACCATTTGTTGTCACATAAAACAACAAATCTGCAAGTGAGCAACCAAATTTAGAGTACCAAGGACTCCATAGTTTGATCCTGAGTTACATATATTTTCTTCTATTGCAATATAGAATTGCAATTGAATTGTAAAAGAGTATATTTTGATCTTTGTGTAAATAGAAACTTGAAAAAAAAATCTTATATGCTTTTGTGACATACTCTAAATCTATTTCTGAATTAGCAGTTTGTTATCTGTTCTTTGGAATCAGCTTGATTTCATGTTTATATTTATCAATACAGCAGTTATTACAGATTCTACTTCTCAGCATTTTCTTATTTCAAGATGTAGAATTCTTAATTTTGTTGGGTTATTTTAGGAAAGAAAAAAGCACATTCTTTTTCCCCTAATAAATAAAGTAGTCACATGCTTTATATTGCATCTTTCTTGGCTATATTTTTCTATGTTCCTTCTATTTGTATTACTTAAAATTCACCACTTCTAAATCACATCTGTCTTTTTCATATAAGTTATAATTTTTCTGAGCTCTAGAAACATAATGGACTATCTCATTGTGTTCTTGTGATTAAGAGCTAAAAACAGATTATGATTGCCTAATACCTCTTGCCTATTTTCCCAGCACATGCCTGCCTCAGTGTTCATAACTTGTACTGAACAATTTGTTCATGATATCTTAATAATTTTATAATGCTTTCTTTAGGAGAATTGTTCTCCATTACCTTCCTCTTTTACCAGCAGAAGATTTTTTAGCAAGTGGAGTCATTAATATTCTGTATCTTATTTCTTATATTATATTATAATATTCTGCATTTATTCACCATTAAATTTGATAAATACAAACTTATGGAAAAGAGTATTCATAATATTGTTAATAAAGGTGAAGTTCATATTTGCATATGAATTTGCCCAATCGTAGAAACTCAATTCTTTGGAGAATTCCCTTTTTGTATCTTCAAATATTTTCAGAATATTTAGAATATCTTATTGATCTTAGCACTTTTCAGATCTTTGCCAACAATTCTTTCCAAGATTTGGAAAAGATTATATAGGAATGATAAAACCAATGTCTATAATTGCAGGTAGCTAAAATTATTTATATAGTAATCCCTTTCTATCCATTTGTGCTGAATTCAGAAAGATATGAGAACAATTAACTTTAGAATTGATTTAACCCAGTTTTAGGATCCATTTTTTCATCAATTCTCTTTGTGTTTCACTTGTGCAATAAAGGTTAAGAACAGAACTGACAGGCAGTTAATTTCAGGTGGACATTAATCTGCTTTCTTCTTTGTTCTTGATGACAACTGCAAATAGGACTAATGTAACATTATGACATGTTTTTGCATGATTTAAAGAATATATAAAAGAATTTTTCCCAATCAGATGTGTTGAGAATATAAATTGCATAACTCACAGCTACCTCTGTGCCAATACATATGAAACACAACTGGTGGAAAAACAAAGGAAAAAAATAAATCAGTGAAGTTAATTTTTTCTCAAGAGATAACACAGACTTTGTGAATTCCTGGGACATTGATCTAAGATACTACACATCTGATACTGTTTGTGATTTTTATTTTTTGCTCTTTTTATGCAGTAAAGAAAACTACACATTAATTTGGTCTTTTACAGTTTCTTATTATGTCTCCTTCCGGGTACATATAACAGCACAAATAAAGCAACCAGAAGCTGCTGAGACAGAAGCAACTTCATAGGCATTTTAAGTTATTATTTTTTTCTTACTAGCAAGCTAATCTTCCTGTTATAGAACAGTATTCTTATTACAGGTAGCCTAGATGTTGCCTAAATATGAATTGTTATTCCTGTATTCTATTCCTTTTTAGAGAAAAGTAAGGAATAATTGCATTGGTTTTCATTCTCTCTCAATCACATTGTCAGGATGTGATTTCCATCTTCTCAGCTTCCCATAAAATCCATTGCATTTGAGCTCTCCTAGAAACAACAAACTAACCCTCTCTAGATCCATCTTGATTACCTAGACTTCTTTTTTTCACAGACTTATTATTAAATTATTATTATTAAATTTATTTTGTACCCTTTACTATCTTTTTTGTAAGTTCAGCAGTTTTTTTCTCATAAAAGGTTCCTACTGGAACTTTGTGAGAATGTATGCTATGTCTCCAGTAGTCAGTTTATCCTTAGGAGGGAGCCATGGATAGCAATAGGCTTTCACAGGCCTGTTGATGTGAAATATGCACCTTCAAAATTTCAGCAATGGCATTTGCCATTTATTAATGGCATATATATACGCAGAAGCTTAAATAATGTTCATTGCAAATGCATTTTAAAAGCTGGACCTACTTCAGAAACAGTCTTAGTTGCCTAAAAAGTAGACTCTCTATGATTGGAAGTGTGTCTAAGGTGTGGAAGCTGTCTTAGACATTTGCTCTTAGAAGAAGTGTGAACTTCAACTTTTAGAATTTTTAGCAATGCATCTGCCTGAGGAATTTTGAGAATTGAAGTCTTGAGAATATGAAGACTTCAAGAGTATATTTTGGGAATACAAAGACTTCAAGAGTATATTTTGTCTAATAAATACCCTTTTTAATTGTTTTACAATGGTGGTCCTCTGTTGAAAAATTTCTATTTAAAGGCTGCTAACTGCAGCTTTGTAAGCTGAAAGAAGTAGGGTTGTTTATGACATCTTTCAGCAAATGATATCTAAACATGTCTGAAACAGCTTCAATAACCACTGGGTGATAGTCTTTGCCATTATGAAAAGGTTTTTTTTGTCTTTCAGTAATAAGAATTATTTTGAACTTACATTAAACCAATAAATCACATGCATAAATCATGGATAAACTTGGAGGTTTTGCACAAACTTTGTTGTTGTTGTTATTCAGGACAGAAACTTTTTATTCATTTTTTTCCATATTGGATAGCTGGCCTCTGCTTTTTATTCCAGGCAAGCACTGAGATCATACAGCAGCTGTTTGTTTTCAGATTCTTTGACCTATAGCCCACAAACCTAGTTGGCTCTGTTCCCTAGAACAGTGTTTAAAATCTCAACAACTTTAAGATGGGTGGACTTCAGTTCCCAGAGTGCATTGGCATTTTGGCTGTGGCCTTCTGGAAGCTGAAGACCACACAACTTACACCACCCTAGAGATTCCAAAATAGTAATTGCTCATGCTGATAGAAAACATGTATTTGATATAAAAACATATATAATGCAAATATATTGGAACATTATTAGGCAAACATTATTTTTCATTATTGTATTTCTATTTTAACTGAAGTCCCTAGAAATTTCTATAAGATTGCTGCTAAATTATGTTGTGGTAATATAACATGGAGATGGGTTTTTTTTGTAAAGGAAAATTGTAACATCAGCCTCTGGCAGAAGGTCTGATGGTGTCAAACTTTGCACCTATATCTCCATTCCACAAAATTGAGCCAATATTTTTCATCTGGAAACCTTCAGCTCAGAATTAAATCTTCAATGCAAGAGTGGGGGAAAGAAGAATATTTCACATGCAATTGTACTTTAATTTCTACTTGAGGCTGACTACGGTATCACATAGAAAGTGATTGAGCAAGAAAATTGTTAAGACGCAACATCAAGCAATACAATTATGGGCAGCACACACAAAGACAAAGTGTGTTACTGAGAGAAAAGCTTAATAGATGAGCTTTGAGCTTATGGACAAAAATTTTCATGCCAGCAACTAGTATTGCATGCGTAAAATAAGAGCAGCAGGATGTATAATCATTATTGAAGGCAATGTAATCCTTGTTATAAAACATAAAGGGTAGCAGGTCAGAAACATAATAGCATAGCACTGCAATAATTATTCAAAAGGCATGAATGCTTTGTAGATAGTACAGTGCCACTGCATTGCACACTTTATATATGTATAAACAGGGATGGGATTCTACCAGTTCGGACTGGTTTGAGCAAACTGGGTGTTAAGTTTCCATCTGATTCACCAAACTGGTATTTCAACTGACTGACTGGTCGCACCCATCCCACCCCGCCCCTTGCAGGAGTCTCCACGTAGCCCATTTTCCATGCAGGTAAGTGCAGGGTCTACGTAGAGGCTCTGGGAAGGGGAAAAGGGGGCCTGTTTCTGGCTTCCAATGGGCCTCCAGAACCCAGGGGAGGGTGTTTTTGCCACCAGTGGCCTGGAGTAGGCCTCTGGATCCTTGGGAAGAGGAAAAACGGCCCTCCTGGAAAAACTGGAAGTCGTAAAACAGACCTGTTTCTGGCTTCTGGTGGGCCTCCAGAGCCCAGGGGCAACCATTTTCGAAGTCCCCGAGGCCCAGGAAAGGTGTCCAGACCCTTGGAGAGGTGAAAAACAGCACTTCCAGGAGTTCCAGTAGGCCATGCCTACCATGGACATGCCCACCCAGCAGCGAACCAATTGCTGGGATTTTTGAATCCCACCCCTGTGTATAAATATAAAAAAATATCTGAAAGAAGAAAACTCAGAAAAGAAAAAAGTGAAAATGAAAGAAAGAAAGAAGGAAAAGAAAGAAAATGAAAAAGAATGACTTCTAACTTTATTTGATACAGATATAAGTTAAAAAAAATCGCTCTTACTCAGAAATTGAAATATATCTACTTTATTTCTATAAACCCACATAATCATCAAATCCCCAAATCAACTTCTCATTTTTTTTTCATCTCTTAGAAAACCAAAAATGGTTTTCAAATAGATATAAAATTTATCAAAGTCTTTTCTTCTTCCATCAAGCCTATCCATTTTACCTCCAATTCCAGCAGTCTTACCATCTATTTTAGATATTTTGTAAATCCTTCACTTTTGAGCATAGAAATACAGCAAATCTCCACTGGAAATTATAATTTTTTTTAAAAAAAAATCATTTCATTCTTTCAAACTGCTCAAAAGTATATTTTGCCTATGTAGAACTTGTTTCTAATTTTTTGTCCAAATCCGTATTTGCTCAATTTATTATAATGCATTCCTAATGATATAGTTACATTTTAGAAAGGAGCTAATCAACAGAATGTTGCAATCATGACTGCTTTCATTGTTTAAACAACTATTGCTATTGAGATATAGCAGTTTATATTTCATTCCACCATTATTCTGCATTTAAAATTACATTCTCTTGCACACTTTTATAATTTTACGAAGAATAGAACGCAACACATTTTAATTGATGTAGAAAATTTAAAATAATGATTTTTCCCCTAAACATGGTAGGATGACCATTCATGTCAATCTCAAGCTTAAAGTGTTTGTTACAATTTAGCTGTAACTTTTTAAATCTGACATTTTATATACAAAATATACTTAAATAAATGTCTTATTCTTGACTGTCAGTTGAGTTATAAATGACAGATCTGAGAATGCTTCATCTCCGTGGGAGCAGATGAATGCATAGGTAGGAATCAGAGGTGGTATTCAACAACTTCTAACCAGTTCTGGAGAACTGGTAGCGGAAATTTTGAGCAGTCCATTTACCACCTCTGACTGGAGATTTTACAGTGTCCTTTTCCTGCCATGTCCACTGAGCCATGCCCACAGAACTGGTAGTAAACTTTTTTGAATCCCACCACTGGTAGGAATATTCTGTACTTAGAACTGAACAAGATTTTCTAGCCCTTCTTGTATACCAAGTTTGAGTGGATGAAGGAAGGCAATGAGATTTATGTATAATTCATCAAGCATAGAGACTACACAACATTTGTTTCTGGATATTAATCAGAGGTGGTATTCAGCAGGTTCTGATCAATTCTGGAGAAGCGGTAGCGGAAATTTTGAGTAGTTCGGAGAACTGGCAAATACCACCCCTGGAGATTTTACAGTATCCTTCCCCTGCCATGGCCACCAAGCCACCCCACAGAACCGGTAGTAAAAGAATTTGAATCTCACCACTGATATTAATACAGTAGTTTTACAATTAACCAGGAACCGTTCTAGTAAAATAGGCCTGTTCCATACCAACTATGATAAATATGCAATATGCTAAATATATCTTCTGACATTCTGCCTGTGAAAGAGATTTCGTAGAATTTATTTTTTCCATGTGTAAACATTCAGCTATTTAGTTACTGAAAAATGGATGCAGCTAAAAGGGTATAAAAGGGCACTGTGAGGATACTGAAGCACCACTGTCTTTTGTGAATCAATTCTACATCCAATCATTGCAAGTAATTACCTGCCTGGAGTTATACAAACCCTTCAGGTTGCCTAGAGATGCTTATTGATAATTTGTTTAGAAATTTTAAGATCAACTGGCAAAGAAAGAAGAGTTTTGAAACTATTTTTTTTCTGTCAATGTCCTATAATCATGAATAAATATGGTCTCATTTCAACAAATTCACTCTGAAAATATGTTTTCCCCCCCCTCCCTATTGGGAATGTTTTACCTCTCATAGGCTACTGCTGTGAAAATTGGTTTTCTAATCATATTGTAGGAACAAGCTATTTATTCTGCTTCATTAAATTGTTGCTTTCCCACCCATCCTATTGCCTGAATCCTTTTTACCATTACCACTCTGCTATTTCTTTAGAAATTGTGAAAAGTGTTTATGAGCCCTCTATACTGCATAAAATCTAAATACGTAAAAAAATCAATAAAAATTAGAAATTTACTACTACAAAATTGAAGTATCATGAATGTATCCATTTTATACTTAATAAAAATAAGCTTAGCTTTAAGTTTTACTACAATGGGCAACTTTGGAGGATCTGACTATACAACACAGGTATTTTTTCCTTTGAGAGAGGTAAGTTAATATCTATCTTTATTTTCTAGGGAAGATAAGGAATCTACATAATAATAGATTATTCAATGTCAAAATGTTCTAATTAATGTATCTTGGTCCCCTTGTCAAAATTGATAAAACTACTATTGGGCTTTGGAACTCATCTCCTATTTTAGGCCATGTCTGTAACTCCATTAAAGAAAGCTAACACTTTCTTACCATTTGGAAGCAAGCAGTTGCTAAGCTAATCAGGCTGTCAGGGTTCCGACCAGTACCCTAGCGCAATTAAAGAGTTCAAGCCATCTGGCAATAAAAATCCAGTCTTTTATTAGGGGCACCATTACCTAGATAAAGCCAACTCTGAATTCACCCCTTTCGTGCCTTGCCTGTTTCTCCCTCCCCCAAAATGTGTCATCCATCACATTCCCCAACGAGATAATTTCCTGGGTTGTAAGTCACTCTCTCCAGGCATTGCTGATATCCATTGGAGATGGCCTTGACTTGCTCAGACAAACTGCATCATGTTATGATTGAGGAGTAAATTCCTTGGTGCAGCTGTGAGGCGTGGTTTTCCATCCTCCTGCCTATGACAACTCAGGAGTGGGTCAGGGAAGCTTCATGAGTTGACACAGGGACTGGAATATCAAATACTGTATATTGTATTATTTTCCATGGTTGATTGACAAGGCCAGTACTTGTTGATGTAATAGTAAATTGAATTTCCTGCTGCTTCTTATTGTCGCTTCTGCAATTTTCTTATTTTTTGACAAGACTAATACTTTAGGAAGTATCAAGCCTGCAACCTCAGGGATCATCCTGATCTAATGGCATGTTAATGTCCAAATATTTGGAAAGTGCCCAGGTTGAGGATGTGAAATAGACTTGATACAAAGATAATAATCCAGCATTTGTTTAGGGAACCTATAAAAAACCATAATTATAAGTAATCAATCAGTCAGTCAATACTGTTTGTTTAGGAAAAGGCATTCATTTAATAGGCTGGATATGGTCTCATTCCAATTCTAATTATTTTTACTTCTTCATAATAAATGACCATTGCTGTGGTTGGTACTTTGCCATACTTAAATAGGCTGAGATATAACCATATTCAAATGGCATGCATCTTTTCCCAACAAAATAATGCTGGCTGACATTCTACTATAGTATATAATCTTTGTAAATTGGCCTGGCAATCAGTGGATCATTATTTATTACCAAATGAATGTTTAAAACCATGTGAGAGATCTTATAGTCCAATAATTATTCAAATGTTCTTGAGATGTACTTATGGAAATCACAGATACCATTTTCAAGGATATTTTTAATACCCACAAGTTTAGAAAGGGTCCATCTACACTTTTCATTAAGCAGCTTTCAAATGCATTCTGATTTTTTATTTATTTTCATTTGATTTTCTTAGCTTTATGTATCTTAGGACTTATCCATTTTCCCTGAATACTTAATCACTAGCATGGGCCAAAAGTCATTTTTGGAGGGCACAACCAATGATATCCATTGCTTTTCTACCCTTTGCCAAAGTGATCACAAGGTGTAGTTTGTGCTCCACTTGCAGAGAAGCCTTTTCCATCTTATGTCATCTGGAACATTTCTGGGTATTTTGCATTATATTCTTTAATTATGCATTTTGCATTATGTTTTCCATTTGAATAAGAGCAGTAACAAAAATGCATATTTTGGGAAACAGTGTTGTTTTTTTCATTATCTCAATAAGATAATAGACATTTCTTGAAGTATTTACAATGTCACTGAAAAAGCTGATAAACCACTTTTAATCCCATTTCCATGAGGCTGCTGGCCAAGGCATAGCCATTCTCCTGCTGCTCTTTTTCATTCTGCCAGAGCTAAAGTAAAAATCAAGCATCCTTATGCCACAGTTCAATATATTGTCATACAAAGGATTGGAATCCATTATAGAAAGCTATTTAAGAAATACTCAATTTGAGGTGAAGGGTAGCCAATCCCCAAGTAGAAGATAACTTTGCATGAAAAAGAGCATGTAATCTAGCAAGCACAGAAATCTACATGCATATAGGCTAAATCTAGATGCAGATATGCTATTGGTTTTTTAAAAAAAGTATAGGTTTTTTTTTTAAAATAATTGTTACACTTTCAAAATAAAGGGGATCAATTCAGCAATCACTCTTTTGACTACCAGGGATAACAACTATGTTGTCACACATACTCATTATAATTCACAGTTATTGACAGCATAATAAGGGCATCTGTAATTACATTCAGATCTCATGTTGTGCATTACCTTACCAACGGCACATTCTATAGGAAAATTTTCATTTACTGCAATTTTTGTTTAGTACCCAGAGAAGCAATTATGGAAGCCAAGTTATATTCACAGGGTCACCTTTTCAAAAGATATTTGCTGTATTATATTTCCCTGTTTATTCTTGAGCACTAGCAGTATAACCTTGACTGGCATGAATGAACAAATGTAGGATGTTTTGCCCTTATAGCAGGAGTGGGTACACCCATGGATTTTCAAATATTGCTCTGGTAGGTCCAGGCATCTCAAGATGCTTCAATTTATGGACTGTCACAGAGTTCCTGTCCCTGCCTTAAGGTCAAAAGTATTTAAGCATCTCCACCACATAAAACATCAGATACATCATATATCAATTTTCTTTCAGTCTATGCCACCTGTAGCTCACCCCAAATAAGAAGTATAATATATTACATATTGCTCTGCTCTTCATGAATACCCTTATTGTATAACTTTCAGATTAACCACCAATGCTAAAAGGTTTCCAACCTGGATTTACATCTATCTAATAGATTGTACCTCACACTTCTAAATGTTAATGATTTAGTGGTCTTCTATGTAACATTGAAATGAAGAAATAGTAACAGAAATAAAGAACTGATTATCAGGTGTCAAAAAATGATAAATTACAGTGTTTGCCTTAATCATACATAAATGTCAAATATATGATCACTGAACCAAACAGACTAAGTTCTATAGATATTTAGTACTTATTTTCTAATTACAGTAAAATTTGACATGCACTAAAACTATATATCTATTATTTTTAGCTGAGGCTTTGTCTTGAAGAGAAAGAGAGGGAAAAAATAGAAAGGTTTGATTGAAATTATTATGTTCGGTTCCACTGTCAGCTGGATATTTAAATTAAATTTGGCATTTTTGTCTGTCTTTTGAGTCATTTTAAGCCCTTCCCTTTAAGCTATGATAGATAGTTGTTGTTTAATAATATTAAAGGTATCATTGCAGTTGGTGCAATTGACTAATGGTAATTTTTTTAATGCCGATCAATGCTGAAGCATCAAATGGTGCTTCAGATATGTTGGAATTACACCTAAGGCAGGGGTGGGATTCTACTGGTTTGGGTGAAATGGTGGTGGGATTCAATTTTTTTTACTACTGGTTCTGTGCGCATGGCTTGGTGGGCATGGCAGGGCAAAGATACTGTAAAATTTCCAGTCAGAGGTGGTATTTGCCGGTTCTTCGAACTACTCAAAATCTCCGCTGCCAGTTCTCCAGAACTGGTCAGAACCTGCTGAATACCACCTCTGGGGTGAACTGGTAGCTCTGAGGATCAGCTGTGAGTGAACAAGTTCGCTCTGACAATCAGCTATTGGGCCCACCTGCCCACCCCAGCTCTATTCATGCGTCAGCTGTTTAAAGTTTGCTGGAGAAGGTCAGTAGCAAATGTTCTGCGCATGCTTTGCACATGCTCACCAAATTGGTACACTGGTACACAGGTTGAATTGCACGCCTGACCTAAGGCACTTATTATTATTCAGCCCTAGTCTGAAAAGATACAGTATATAATGCAAAATGCAATATAGCATACATAGTAAAAAAAACTCTGTAATTTAAAAACCAAAAGGAAAGATATAGATTATGTGGCGTCTGGTTCAATAGTAGTAACTGCGAGAGGGATCTTGAAGCCTAGTGAACATTCATTTAAATATGAGCCAGCAGAAGTCAAAAAAGCCAACACAGTCCTAAGCTGCATTAACAGAGGGATAGAATCAAGATCACGTGTTAATACCACTTTATAATACGTATAATACCTTGGTAAGACCACACTTGGAATACTGCATCCAGTTTTGGTTGCCACAATGTAGAATTGCCACAATGTAAAAAGTAGCATGTACATAATGAAAGAATTAAAGTTTCATTCTCTCCCCACCTTTTTAGAAGGATATTAATTCCATTGTTATCATGATGTCTTTGTATGAACACAACATACTTAATAATTTGAATGTTATATATTTAACATTTCGTTATACCAAAATCCAGACATTTCTAATATGCTGGCCAGGCTTAGTGTGATTATTTGTATTCTAAGCCAGCAACTAATTAAAATCACCATGCTTCAGTAAAGCTCTGTCAATATCGGCAGAATCTTAAACTGTAGCTAGAATGTCAAGATATTTGTACCCAAAGCATGTATTGTCTGAAAGATAAATGTTGTTGGATGTTTTTTAATTCCTTATTTTATAGCTGAAGGTTTATCTGCTGGCTTCTCTGGCAGAAATAAACATTCTAAGCAGAAATCTGCTTTTCTTTTTCATTTTTGGTTCTATATTTCCAATGTACAACCCTAACCGATATTTTTCATCCATAATGTCAGAGACCAGGAAAGAAGTAAGAAATATTAAAACAGAGAAATTAAGACTTGAAATAAGAAATAGAAAAGAATTGGGTGGCATATACTTTTAATATCTAATAATAAAAATTATATGTTCAGTAAATCTATTTATCATTCATTATCTTGCTTCATGTCTTTCTATCCTGGACTTTCATATGCTGCTTCATACATTTCATTTTATTCCTTAAAAACAGATATGCACATATCTTAAACAAGTTGAAGCAAATCTTATCCATATTTTAGCATTTCTCACATTATGCCATCTACAACTGCAAACTTACATTTTTTCAGAATCATATATCATTTATCATTTGAACCTTTTCATCATTTCTTTCAGTTGATACCAACTTTCTTGGTATTTATTTCAATTGCATTCTTTATTATATTACTAATGGGATCTTTAGCAACTGCCTTAAACTGTAAGTGACTTTAAAAAAAATCTAGAAAATTCTCTTTTGCAAGATCATCCCTTAGCTTTGAAGCTCCCAGGGTAATACTGTTTCTCAGGACAACTTTCATTAATGCATAGAATAAAAAGGAAGAAAGGAGATTCTATGAATTAAAATAAAGTCTTTAAAAAAAGGAGGGTTAGGGACATAAATATAACAAACAAACTAAGCAGGCATTCTTTTTCTAACTTTCCAGGAATGTATGCAGCATAATTTTATTGCTGTCTAAAACACAGTGCTTTGTTCCAAACCGTTTCCTCATACTCGTACAGTGACTTTCCATTCATCTACCGGAGAACAATCTAGTATTACATGCATGTTCCCAAGTTTGGTTTATGGTCACTCACTCATTCATAGTCATAGTTAGGATTAGATATCCTTTTTGTAAGCCATGTTGGTTGCATGTGGTTGACATATTTTTATAGGTCTTTAACAGGGCTGTATTGATCATTTAAATTTCCTATATTTTGGAAATGCCAGAATTACAGAATGGAAATAAACAAACCTTTGTAATACACTAAGCAAAACTTTACGAATTTGACTCCAGTGAAATAAAGACCTTATAAGTACATCTGGCAATGCCATTCAGCATCCAACTGGGCTTCATAATAATGTAATGAATCCTGTTCAGAGCAAAGTAAATGTTTCTTGCTCTGGTTATGAATAGTTAACTTCCTTTGCTTGAAACCCCTCCTGCATTAATAAATAAAATAAACAATAGATAAATAAAATAAATAAAATAATAGATAAATTCCTTCTTTGAACCTTCTTGAGCTTTGAAATGTCTCAAAGAATGAAAAAGAATATTTCCTGTTTGTAAACTCTGTATATGTTTTCCTGTTCGGAAATTAGTTATGAGCAAAAATACATGAAAGTGAAATTCAGATGACATCTGATAAATATAGTTACAAGTTGAAGCTTGTCGATCAAGTTCAGACTGTTCCTGAGTTATAGATTATTCCACTTTTTATAATTTCCCTTTTAAGCAACCAAGGTTTTGTAATCATTTTAACCCAGAAGCAAACAAGTCACAACTTGTACACACAACCTTCCCAAATAAGTAGAATTATTTTTTACTTTTACTAAAAGTTTTCACAAAAAACCTATATTATGTAAAAAATATTTGCTGCTGCAGCAAGTAAGTTCTACTTTACCAAACGTTACCAAAAAACAAACAAACCCATTTGTATCTTCAAGGTTTTTATAAGATGTAAATGTAAATATTCAGTGAACTATTTTACTGTTTTTCATTTAGAAGTAAAGCTGAAAATGCACAAAAAGTATTCCAAAGTTCTTCCAGATAGTCCTGATCACTGGTCACATTGGTTGAAGTTTATAACAACAATAAGCAAATTGCAAATTGCTGATTACAGTCTTATACATTCTAGGCCCTGTACAGTTCAAAACTTGCTTAACAATTCTTGGTTTAAAAATGTAACATTAAAGTCCATTAAATCGTCAGTCAGTTGAAGCGGAAGTAATCCTCTTCCTAGGTGCTCCTTACATATTCCAAACCCTATTCAATTTGTACATTTTATTCAATGCCTTTTACCTGCATTCTGCATTGCTAAAGCCATTCAAATACTTCCATCTTTTCTGATAAGGCATCTACCCTTCATGGAATTTTGGAAAGATAGGGAAAAATCACTTCTTTTCTTCTTTGTCCATTAAAAACATCACGGTTGGCAGCTGGTGATCTCTTTCTTATTATTTTCAACCCTGAAATGTTCCCACTTTTCATAATACAGGAAAGATAAAGGAGTGGATGTGAAAATCCAAAAGTACTTTCTTTTTCACTTATCTTTGGTCATAACCTGAGCCAGGCAATTTTTGAGTAATGAGTTTTTGGAACTCAGTCAGAAACAGCATTTGTGTATTTTGTTAGAGTATGGTTTCATCTAACTCAATATTGTTTTAGATGTGCAGCAGCTCTTTGTGGTTTCACTGTTTGAATGGAATGCATTTGTTCTGCTGCTGAAGTATGACTTAATGTGCTCGGGAGTAAAGCCCAACACTGTATGGTGAACATTGTAACTTTGACTTTCAGTTGAAAGATTTTGATTCTTTTTTTAGAACCACAGTTCAAAAAGCAAAGCTGTCTTGTAAATCATTTTCAGCTCATCATATAAGTTCAAGCTTGATAATTGCCCGATAGGACTATGAATACAGAAGAATCATATGGTAAAAGGACAAAGAAATTCTATTACCTTTCAACATAGTTTGATCTGGGGAAAATTTCTTAAAATATAAAATTAATCCTAATAAATCCTCATATGAATATACTTATTCAAAATTCAAATTTTCTCAGAAACTAGCTTAAAATCAGTCTCCTGAAGGAAAATTTAGACGATGGTAAAGCAGCAACCAAAGGCTATTGAAATGAAAGAAATATTTGAGGTGGAAGACTGTATACGCAAACTGACTGCATCACTTGTATGTACATTGCCAATATTTTGAAATATGTCTCAGACTTATCAAGTACATGCATTTCTGATATACTCTAAACAGGGCTTTTTAAAAAAGTACTTCAGTCCATTTAATGATGTTACCTTCCCTAACACCTCTTAAAATATCTTTGACCGGTGACTTGTTGAAAGGATTTTCTTCTTCATAATATTTTGCTATATTCTAGAATATATGTTTGTATATGTTTGTTGAGAGTTTTCTCTGACTAATCCAGCCAATATTTTTAAGCCAAATAATTAAATATCATAACCTTAGTTTTTTAAGCCAAATAATTAAATATCATAACCTTAGTTTTTTAATTTTTTCCTAAAATTTTTAATTTTTTCCTAAAACTATACTGAAAATATGATGTGCTTCCTATACTGAAAATATGATGTGCATCACTTCTTCAAGAATGAAATTCATGTTAACAACAAGTAGCTTTCCTATTGTGCTAAAAGGGAGAATATTAAGGATTATGTTAACTTCCAATCCTTTATAATAATTTAAAATACTTCTGCCTCTTCAGGTGTCTAAGCGATTCTATAAGTGTGACTATCATAAGAGATTTCTACTTTTATATGTCCCTCTCCCAGCCTTTCAACATAATACTTCATTAGTGAGATTATATCGAAAAGAGTAGGTTTCATTATCACCATATCTCCAAAAGATCAGAAAGTATATGCTCATTTTGGTATCATATGCAATAATGACATTCATTTATATCATTTTAGTGTATAAAATCCATCCAAACTATCTCTCTGAGTAGTTGGCTTTTTAGCAAAAAAGTTCTGCTACTTAAATTTTTAGATTACATTCTAACTTTGTACAAAGTGCTATCTGTAGGGATTTATACATATCATTTACTGGTAGCTATTATTTCAGTAAACATGAGCTGGTGGAATGACAAAAGAAGAAGAGTATTGTATCTTATGTCAGGAGCTAAGCAGCTTACATAAGTAATTGAACCTGAGCTGCCTTATAGCTAAAGCTATTCTGGAAATTGATATTATTGCTTTGGGCCACTTCACTTCTTTAAGATGCCAGAGCACTCAAAAAGTGCCTGTTTAAGCCATATATTTGTTTCCCATTGTAGCGTTTAGCACAACTTATTAATTAGAAAATGTTTTGTACAAAACCAGCTGCAGTCAAGTATAATGAAACCAGCAGAATTTGGTGGAGCGGGTGGTAGATAGGCCAGAATTTTAAATTAAAATATATTATATATTATTGAGCCTCAGGTTTCCTTACTCTACTTGGCAAGCTCACTTACGAAAGCAACTATTATCTTTTTAAATTGATATTAGGCACAATATGCAAATAAGTGCTAAAATATAAAATAGCATTGCTGAATTGTAAAATTTCATTAAATTAATAATTGTCATAATAAATATTTGTTAAATGTAGTAGTCTATTAACTGCATGAGTTAAAAAAAAAATGGTAATAGAACTCCGACATAATAAGATCTGCTGGTATTCATGGCAACTGATATAGATAGGAATGTTAAGGTAGCTATACATATAGTCATACACAATTCACCATTGAACACATTTACCTTTCTTGAATATACATAACCGTATATTTAAATAAATAACTGTGAGCTTATTTTCTATTAACTGCTTAAAGTTTTAAATGGATAAGACATTTGCACTGCCTCTTAATGTTGTTACCAACTACCAACTGTGCAACTTTTCAGTTATATCTTCTTTTTTTCTTCCTTATTTAACAGCACTTATATAACACTGATTACACAGAATCCATAAAATCTATAACAGCAGTTAAAATCAATACACATAATCTAATGATTAACAAGTAATAATTCATACTCCTAATTGTCATTATTTTCAATATTACTTATTTTCATTAATATCCAACCAGAATAATCGCTTAATAGAATTCAGAAACTTTCTCACTGCTAGAGCCATAGATGTTCCTATTTCATACTGGTTAAAGTTAATATCTTAAAGTAAAAGTATTTCCCCACACATACACATTTGCATAAAACCTTGGACAAATTGTGCTGCTGCTTTAATGAATAGCAGAGAGTTACTGGAAATTCAATCATTTTAGATCTATACATTTTTTCTATTTACTCTGTTATCAAAGTCTGTGACATTTGATCCAGTGAAGATCTTTTTCTGAAAAAGCACTGACACTTTAATGTCCCATTTATAACACTATTGCTTTATTTTTTAAGTTGACTATTTTTAAGTTGACCATGTATTGGTATTGGGTTGTTATTTTTGCACTGTGGTTTTGTGACAAAAATCCATTAACTATGCTGCTCTTATTGCTGAGTTACTTCCCACCCCCTACCCCAACTGTTCAAGGTTATTTTTCACTCATGCTGAGCTGCCTTTCAGGTCTGAGTTCAACTCAAGGTTAAGAAGAAATATTATTTCATGATTTATTTAATCTGAATGTCACAGCTAAAAATCAGAATGTATTGGGATTGTTGGCTGTGCAGATGCCAAAGATTGAAGTAGCCTCAATAATGCCCAGGAGTTATATAACCCTCAGATTTGAAGAGATGCTTTATTTTATTTATAAATGTGTATCACGGGGTATACAGTGAAAGCCATTTTACAATAATTTATATAACCCTTTTTGGATACTATAGTTATATTCTATAAAGATTTAGATCTATGGTGTACTGAGTGCAGAACCAAAGATAAAGTTGTTACCTTTTTTTTCTCAGTCCTTTGGATCCTTAATAATAACCTTCACTAGAGTGGGAGATTTAATGCTCAGGCTATTCTGAATTATCAGGATCTATTCTCAGCAAACTTATCTTGCTTTAAAATAATTTATTTTCTTCATTTATATTTCAGAAATAAGGCTATAATGATATTTGGAAGGAGAGAGAAATAGCATCATTTTATTGTGTTCAGTTGGATTTTTTTTTAAAGTTCTGTGGAATGAGGTGCTCTTACATTCTGGGAGGCTCTTGTATTACAGAAGAAATAATGCAATATTAGTTGAAGCATTTGATTCTGTGGGTTTAGATATTGAAACCCACATAAATACATTTTAGCAGAACTTGGCTTCTCTCTAAAACGAAACACTATCTTGGAAACAAACTTTTAAGAGATAGCAATACCATATTTGAAAAGTAGGATATTAAGAGAAGGATTAGTGAGAGAATTACAGAGTAATTCTTGACTTATGTATATTTCATGGAAATATATCTTGCTGTATTCATGAACAAGGAAAACTGATGCTTAATCAAAATGGTTTGGATAGTAGAGAGTAACAACTTTATACAAATGTCTTTAATTACAAGTAAATTTTTAAAATATTTTAAGTCCAACTTTTTTTTCTTCAACCATGTGTAATACTTGTGCACTTTTTGTGTGCTATCTATCATGTTAACTCTACAGGTGAAATGACATGAAAGCTTAACCAAGGATTTCTTCAGGTCTATAATAAACCCAATGTATTTGGACCATAGCTTAAGGCCTTCTTTGTACATTGTTTGATTTTAATGGGCAAAAAAGGTAAGAGATGTAACTGGTAGTTTACATGACTTATGTTGCTATTATGAGATCTTTAATCTGCAGAAACTTGTTTTACTTTTAAAATATTAGATTTGTGTGTGTGTGTGTGTGTGTGTGTGTACAGCACTTTTCTCAAAATGTTAATGAGATAAATGCTCCATACCAATCGTCAAATTTCTAAGTGCATTTCACAACAAAAACACATTAATATGAAACAATGGAACATTTTCCTTTTCTTCAATTTACTCTAACTTATTCTGGCCTTATAACGTAAAAAGGAAAAAACAAATAGAATTTGTTATTTGAAAATTTTACCTTATGATATTTTTCCTGCTATGGCAGGTGTAAGAGCAAAGAGTTTAAAATATTTTCAGAGTTGCATTATCATAGATAATGATAACAGAGAATTTTTTACTGTTGTCTTCTTTCTCTTGTGAATTAATCAAAAGTTTATTGTTCTGGTTCTCCAAAGAACATGATGAAAGTTGTTAAGTATGGAGAATAACGGAGACCAGACATCTGACCAGTGACTTCAACTCTTTAATAAAGTAATTGAACATAACAGAGCAATGTTATGGGCAGCAGTAACCCTTTATAGGGTTAGCTGCTGCCTCATTAACCAATGAAAATGTGCAACCAGTTCAAACTACTAACCAATAAGAACAGTCCCACAAAGTGGCCAATCAGGGACTGGTTCTGGCCCAATCCCAAGTTGTTGTATAAGGACCAATCAAGTGTGCAGGTTTTCAACCCCTAATTTGCATTTAGGTTATTCACTTTTATTGATTCACAACAAAAGTGATTCACTGAAATGAAGAGGAAACAATAATATTTAAGGACAAATAGATTTAAGAACAGACTGCATCTTACCAATGGCTCTTGGGATCTATCATACTGTGGTTACATAACTGTATGGATATTTATTTTATAGAAATTATTTAATATTTATACATTTTGATTATTTTCGGTGCAAGTGTGCTAAAAAGTTGGCATCAGCTTATTTTTTAAAATTAAAGCCGTTCAGTAGACCTTATCCAAAACAGGATACAACCCTAAGATAGGTAAAAATAATTAAGAAGGTCAATTATCACATTTATCATTCCAGCAAATACGGCTTCTTCTTTCTTCTGCCCTGCTTGTCTATCATACTCAGAGATCCAGGTTGGGGTGGATCTTTAGCCCTGAAGTTTTGACTTTGCAATGCTCAAATCTCAAAAAGAAAATTGTCTTGTTCTAACAATCCTACAGTATATGAGTACATATGCAAGGAAAACAATACAGTACTTACTCAATAACCTAATTGTCAAGCTTGTAAGATTTTCATATATTTATAGTTTCCATCTGATTTTAGGCTAACCAGATAGTTTTTATAATATATATTCTTTATTTCTATCAATAGATAAATTTCATAGTTCAGCAATAGGAAATTAAAATGATCACTTCTTATTTTTTCCCCCCATAAAGACAGAAGATAATATTTGGATATGTTCTTGGTCATTTTTCTGAGTTTTTTGAAAATATATTTCTGCTGTCCCTTTTGGTAAGTTGTAAGAAAGTGTGCATTGGTGCTTGTATCTCTCTCTTTTTACAAACCAAATGTCATTTAATTCATGCCTTTTACAACTGTTAAGGAAAGTAATCTCTACATATCATTTTTGACAGGGCAGATGGAAAAGGTGATGGACTTTTTGTGCTGTTGTAAAAAGTATCTCTGGAGCTGCAGAGAAAAGCAGTAATTTATTACTGAGCATTTGAACCAGAAAAGGAGAAAGCCAAGTCCCATGGCAATACATTCACAAATAACGGACTGCATCTATACAGAAGACTTTACTTTCAGGTCACATTAATATTTATAGTACAGTAATTTTCTCCTATCCGTTTATTGTTAATCAAATCGGGCTACAATCTATATGCTATCATGTATATTAAAAACCACTTTTTCATTTCACAGGACCGAATATTTTTTCTTGCCAAGACTAAATTATTATTATTTATTTGGCAATTTAGTATATTCACTTAATATTACTCGTCTAATGTAGTTTTATTTTACATGCCACCATAAATAATGAATATGTATTATAAACATATTAAGTGATTTTAATTGTTTATGTAATTCATCCACTACAATACATGGATTGGAATTTATTTTATCCTCTTTTTTGTAATTTACAGATGTTATTAGTAAGAAGAGAATTAGACATTGTGATGTGGTTCAGTAATAGGCTTTTTCAGGGGTGGGATTCAAATTTTTTAACAACCAGTTCTGTGAGCGTGGCTTAGTTGGTGGGTGCGACTTGGTGGTCATGTGACTGGGTGGACATGGCTTGGTGGTCATGTTATTGGCTGGGCGTGGCCAACTCAATATCACTCACATAGAGGCATGCATCTCCTCGCCTGGCCTTTCATGACTGTGGGGATTCTGCAACAGTCTAAGTGTGAAAAATTGTCATATCACTTTTTTCGGTGCCATTGTAACTTTGAATGGTCACTCCACACAAGCAAAGTACCAGCAAAGGAGGGAAGAATAACTCCAGAGAAGTTCCTGAGACAGGAAGTCTAGTCCTGCCAAGAATGTAATAAGGGTTAATGGAGAGGCAGTTTCTGTAAGCAACACCAGAATGTTTCCTTCCTGCCTTCCTTACAGGATTAGGCCAGTAATTTCTTCTAACAACCAGTTCTCCGAACTGCTTAGAATGTTAACAACCAGTTCTAGAGAACTGGTAGAATCCCACCCCTGGGCTTTTTAAACAGATATGTAAAATATAAAGTATAGCTTTATCTGCTTGTTTTCCACTTTCTCTAGCTGTTGTAATTATTAACTTTACAAAGAAGATAAAGTATCATGTTTTAAGGGACAAACGCCTGGAATAATTTTACTTTAAATGATAAAAACTTTCATGCCAAAGAAATCAATTCAAAAGAATTGACCTGAAATCTTTTATCATGAAATAATATCCATATTATCCACATTTCTCTATTACTTTAAATAAAGCACAATTCATAATAATTATTGGATAAAATTCAGTAAAGAATGAGATATTATGATGCAAAAAGTCAAAACACAATGTGATATACTCCTAACGTGACATATTGGCACTATGAACAAAAACAGAATACTACCGTGTTTCTCCAACAATACGGCCTCCACCAATAGGAAGCCCCAGCATGATTTATTGGCATAAAATCAAATTAAGCCCCTCCCCCCAAATTAAGGCCCATATTAAACATGCGAAATGGGGGGGGGAATGGCGGGGGGGCTTGCCGTTAGGAAGTACTTTGTTGCATGCCCGGATATGGTGCTGCCTGCGTTGGTGGAGCACTTCATATCGGGAGACCTTCCGCCACCATTGCTTTTCCTTCTCCCTTGCTGCTGTGGCGATACAGCAACGCCGCGGCGTTTGGCGCAGCCGCGTGCAGCCAATCAGAGCTCCTCCCTGCAACCGGAGCCCTGAGGAGACACTTGGCTTCAGGAGCTCCTGTGGCCGCCTTCCCTTTGCCTTCGAAGGTAAAGCGAATTATTTTAAAAACCTCCGCTAGCCGCGGGTGTTTCCTGGTTCTGCCCAGCCCGCACGGCTCTGCCGCGGCCCTGGCGGGATGAGCGGAGGTTTTTAAAATAATTCACTTTACCTTTGAAGGCAAAGGGAAGGCGCCGACAGGAGCGCCTGAAGCCAAGTGCTACTAAAAACAAAAGGCAAATCCTCAAGATGGGCTGGAGGGAGGTGGCTACGTGCCCCCGGCTGCTTCAATGCAAGGTTGTGTCTTGCAGCATCCTGCTTTTCGCCGCCGCCTCCCTCCGACTGTGAAACTCGTGTGCTTCGCTAAACGCTCCGAGCGAGGCGAGCTCTTTCATACATAGAGAAAGAGAGAGAGAGAGGAAAGACGCCGGCATGCTCCGAGAGGCTGGCTCTTTTCTAGCCGAGGCTGACATCTGACTGAATCTCTATCCCGCTCCTTTATCCTCACGATGGGGTCGGCAGCGATGCTTCTGGTGCGGCCACCTCAGCTTGCCAGCCTTGCCCCGCTATGAGATGATATTGTGACAGCCGCTGCTGCCGCACTCCCTTCTCTTCTCGCCTCCTCCTCCTTCGCCGGCAGGAGTGTGTGCGCCTGCTGCCACTGCCGCCGCCGCTCCTGAGGCCGTCTGGGGCGGGCAGGTGGGAAAGCAAGCAAGGTGGCTGCGCTGTCTTTTTTCCTCAGCGAAGCGCCGCTGCTTGCCGCCGCCACCGCCACCTGCAATGGGCGAGGAGGCAGCGGAGGCACCGAAATGTCACCAAGGCAGTGAGTGCCTCCTCGCCGGCCCTCCGCTCATCCCGCCAGGGCTGTGGCAGAGCCGTGCGGGCTGGGCAGAACCAGGAAACACCCGCGCTTGCTTTCCCGGCTCTGCCCAGCCTGCACGGCTCTGCCACGGCCCTGGAGGCACTTCCTGTCAGCCTCGGCTAGAGAAAAGAGCCAGCCTCTCGGAGCACGCCGTCTTTCCCCTCTCTCTCTATGTGTATGAAAGAGCTCGCCTCGCTCGGAGCCGCTTACGAAGCACACGAGTTTCGCAGTCGGAGAGGAGGCGGCGGCGAAAAGCAGGATGCTGCAAGTCAGGACCTTGCATTGAAGCAGCCCGGGGCACGTAGCCACCTCCCTCCAGCCCACCTTGAGGATTTGCCTTTTGTTGTTGGTATACTTGGCTCAGGCCTGTAATGCCGCCTTCCCTTGCCATCGAAGGTAAAGTGAATTATTTAAAAAACCTCCGCTCATCCCGCCAGGGCCGCGGCAGAGCCGTGCAAGGGCTGGGCAGAACCAGGAAACACCCGCGGCTCGCTTTCTCGGCTCTGCCCAGATCGCACAGCTCCGGCGCGCCCTGATGGGATGAGCGGAGGTTTTTAAAATAATTCGCTTTACCTTCGAAGGCAAAGGAAGGCGCACAGGAGCGCCTGAAGCCAAGTGTCTCCTCAGGGCTCTGGTGCAGGGAGGATCCCTGATTGGCTGCACGTGGTTGCGCCACACGCCGCGGGCGTTACTGTAACGCTGCAGCAGCAAGGGAGAAGGAAAAGCAACGGTGGCGGAAGGTCTCCCGAACATCCAAGCTGTCGCCGCCCGCCCACCCGAGGATGCAAGGGGGGAATTAAGTCACCCCGAAAAGACAGCCTAGCCGGTTTTTCGGGGGTCAAAAAAAAATAAGGCCCGGCCTTATTATGTGAGAAAAACGGTATCTAGACATTAAAAATGTTGACAATGCAAGTTTAATACATAACTTGATGCACAAGTTATAAATACGACAAGATTATAGTAGTCAAGATTATTATAGTTAAGATTATTAATATAATAATGATTGTATAGTCTAGATAATTGTTAAAACAATATTTTCTACATATTATTTGCCATGATGTCACTTCTTAAAATGATTCCACCAGAGGGTGGTCTTTCCTTATAACATATTTGAGGGCTTGTTAAGTAATACTAATTTGTGATTTACAGTATCTTTTATTCAAATAATATGGTAATATTATGGACTAACCAACCATAGTGGACCAAAACAGTATGAACATCAGTCATAAAAGATTTTGATTGTACAAATAGTTCATATTTGAATTATTTCAAAGAATTCATATGCATATAGGAAACACTATATGTGCAATCTAATAACCCTTTCAAAAGTTACTTTATACTGGGATTATAATCTTGTTTTGGCATGTTCAAAACATGCATGTTCAAAACACTACATTAAGATCAAATGGTCTAATAGAAGTTTTAAAGATACTGACTCATATTATTCATAAATAAAGATCTGGAACTTATTTCACAGTTAGCACATTCCAACTATCTATCAGAAAAATGAGAAAAGATGGTTTGTGACTGATTCATCTCAGTGTTTTTTTCTGATTCATATTTGCAAAAGTTCAGTACCAACATCCTGCTCCATATCTATCTTTATCTATCTATATCCATCTATATCTATCTATATCCATCTATATCTATATCTATCTATCCATCCATATATATCCATACACACACACACACACACACACACACACACACACACACACACACACTCCCCAGCAAGTATTGTGGGCCAAATTGGCAACAGAAAGCTCAGGACTATATAAATTGGAAACATTGAAATGCCAATGAAACAAGTAGATAGATTGCTAAACTAACAATTATTATATGTGAATATATGATCTAAAAGGAATATTTACACAGACAAAATGCATGTAGCAAAATTTGTAAGCGGGAGAGCATATATTCATATTCACCCTGAGTTGGTGGAATGCAGTGTTTGTTGACTTACCTTGAATAGCAGGAGTAAACCTATGTCTTGGTTGTGCTTATGGCATACTGGATAAAATATACCAGGTTTATTGGTATTATGATCTGATTGTTTGTAAGGAATGTTTCACATGGACAGAAATGATTGAAACCAGTAGCCTAGTTTTCACTTTCTTAAAAATATTAAGTGATCTAAACTATGGTGATTGGCAGAGATCAATATTTATGGGAGCCACCTGATGATTGCAGATGGCATAAAACCTGGATACCTGGAATGTAAAACGAAGGCATGGATTACATTTTTATTTTATTATGAATTATTTATTAATTTTATTATAATAAAATATACTGATTATATTTATTGTTTATTTATTTATGAAATAAATATTTATGAAATAAATAAAACATATGCATTTTCTGATATAACAGGATATAACAGATATGAATCATCTGACCTGATGGAGTAGATTTCATGAAATTATAATGATTTTCCAGTCAAACAACAACAATAATTATTTTCAATTCAATGAAAGTCATGCATTGGCTGCATATGTTAAAAAAAAACAGCAAAGAACAAGAATTTGCAAATTAAAAATTGGAAGTTATTGTGAATGTCTAGGAAGCAAAATATAGATATATTGAAACAATGTAATGACAGTGAGCTGTCCACTGTGTGTCTGTAGGTGAATGGTAATGTCTATACGGGCATGGAATGTCCTGCCACTGGATCCTCAGAAGTCTGCAGAGGTAGATTGTGTGGAAATGGTTCAATTGCCTAGTGTGCCTCCTGTATACAGTCCAAGTCTCACTGGCATATATCAAGATAGTTAGCATTACTGCTCAGTAGATTTTGAGCTTTGTAGCAAGCTTATTCCACCCCGGTCCCACACATTGATCAGTTATCTGATTTAAAGTATACATTGTGCAAAGGAGCAGATGAAACATTAGACCATATATTTAGCTTATTCAAGATTATAAACAACAACATAATAAATCACCAAAATGATTCTGAAAAAAATCGTATGCCAGTAATAAAGAAATGGTGGGAGTATATAATTGAGAAAGTAGTTGAAAATGAACAGGTTTAAATATTGTGGGATAAGTCTTGGCTCATAACACAACAGATTTAACTGTGGTTTAATAGAAGAAAATGTGGAAATTGATGTGGCAACACTGAAGCAGATTAGAATAGAAGATAAAAAATTAAGAAGATTCCAAAATATCAAGCTCTGAAAATCAAAGCTGAAAGATTATGATATAAACCAGTGGTCCCAGTGGTGATCAGCTAATTAAGTGCCTTACCCAAAAACATGCATATTGACAAAATGTCCATCTATCAATTACCAAAGACCATGCTAATTAGATCTGCACATATACTGGATATATAATGAAAGGGGTAAAATGCAGGTTAGAAAGCATGTCATCTTGGGTTGTTATGGGTAAGGATGAAAGTATGAATTCATACATTGTAATAGTTCTTTTTATGATCCAATAAATTCTGATAACAGAAGAATAAGAAATATATTGTATAACATTCTGAATGAATTTGTTTCATGGGACAGAAATTACTCTCAGATGTGTTTTTATTGGGTGGACAGATTTAAAAAAAATGACGGGACTTTTGAGAATGCAAGAAGAATACTATAAATAAAGCCTGTGTAAAAATATATGAAATAGTCTATATTGAATTATATCTCTTTCACATAGGCAGTTGTGCCTTATAATTGTCAAAATGCTATTATTGTTTTCATATAAGAAATGAAACTGTTATTATTCCTTCATACAATGTTTTTCTACACTGGCTTTCTCCAAAAGTATCTAGGCTATAACTTTTCACTGAGAATAGCTTAAAGTTGAAAGCTGCTGAAGCGGATAAGGTAAAGAAAATCAACACACCAACTCAGTTGTACTCAAGCTAGGACAGCAATATGTAAACTGTAAAGATAACAAAACACATTAAGTCTATATAATTATTAAACTGCAGAAATTCTAACATATTTCTGTCTATCATCTTTCAGCTGCTGCCTTGAAAAAGTAAAATAAGTTTTAAAGCCCTTTTGAAAATCCTTTGTAAATGTCCTTGACCAAACCTTCAACAGTACGCCAAATTGCAATCATGTAGCAAAAGAAAGAACAGATCCTATACCCATGTCTTTTTATGACTATTTTTCCATATATTTAAGCTATGGTTTAAGCCTTTTTTGATTAAGTTAATATCCTAGCCTATTACTTACTCTTATACTATGCTTTATGTTTTGTATAGTACAACATTCTGTTTTATAGCTCTGTTTTGTCTCCAGTAGCATTCCATATCTTATACAGGTAGGCCTCAACTTACAACAGTTCACTTAATTATAACAGCAGTGAAAAAAGTGATTTATTTCTGTTTTTCACATATATGACTATTACAGAATCCCCATGGTCATGTGATCAAAATTCAGATGCTTGGCAACTGATTCATATTTATGACAATCACAGTGTTCTGGGGTAATCATCTTCTGAAAGCTTCTGACAAGCAAAGTCATTGCGGAAGCCAAATTCATTTAACAACTAATTTAACAACTGCAGTGATTCACTAAACAATCAAGACAGTGGTCCTAAGAACCCAATATATTAAACAAATTGGTGCATCCTGCAAGGGTGATCTATTATCTGATTTTTGACTCCCTGGTTTTCCACATATGTTTTTATTACTGTATTCTTATATATCTAACTTATCTGTATTTTGTCTTGTTATATATTTATGTTATGTTACTGATAAGGTCTTATGACAATTCAATAAACCTCTTACACTAAACAACTGTGGCTAGAAAGTTTGTTAAATGGGGCAAAATTCATTTAACATATGTTTCACTTAGGAACAGAGATTTTAGGCTCAACTATAGTCTTAAGTTTTGTATACTGCATATAATACTTGTATACTGCATCTTCTATTATTTTCTACTAACTTCGTTATAAACTTCTCTGTTTTATCCAGGCCTAGCCTTAGTTACTTTCATGTTCAGTTGGTGCAGCAGCACTTCACTTCTCTGCTAAAGCTGCTGCTTGGGCTTGCTGCTGGAAGGAAATATTAATGTTCTGAGTGTTCCCATTTTTTAAAATTGCTGGTCAGAGACCAAGCTTTTGACTGGGTCCTTGTGTTCTTATTTTTTATTTATTATTTTATTTATTTTTATTTGTCAATTGCTTACAAGATAATAGGTATAAGTAAAAACATAGTTATGAATACATGGATAAATATAAGAAAAATATATATAAAAGAAACAATAGGACAGGGATGGTAGGCAAGTTGGTGCGCTTATGCACGACCCCTACAGACCTGTTAGGAAAGGGGTGAGGTCAATAGTAGACAGTCTAAGGTTAAAGTTTTGGGGGTTTGGGGAAGAAACCACAGAGTCAGGTAGAGTATTCCGGACATTGACCACTCTGTTGCTGAAGTCGTATTTCCTGCAATCAAGTTTTGTGCGATTAAACTTGAGTTTGTATCTATTGTTTGCTCTTGTGTTGTTGTGGTTGTAGCTGAAGTATTCATTGACAGGTAGGACATTGCAATGTATGATTTTACATACTATACTTAGATCAGACCGAAGGTGGCATAGTTCTAGGTTTTCTAGGTATAGAATTTCGAGTCTGGTGGCATAAGGTATTCTGCAACAAGTAGAGGAGTGGAGAACTCTTCTTGTGAAATATTTCTGGACTTTCTCAACTGTGTAAATATCAGATACATAGTGTGGGTTCCAGACTGATGAGATGTATTCGAGTATTGGTCTAGCAAATGTTTTGTACGCTCTAATTATTAGTGTAATATTACCAGAGAAAAAGCTACATAAGATTAGGTTAACAACTCTTAATGCCTTTTTGCCTATGTAGTTACAGTGGGCTCCAGCACTTAGGTCATTTGATATGAATACTCCAAGATCCTTGACAGAGTTTGGATCATCAGCAATGTCTTTACTATTCAGCTTGTATTTTATTTTCTGATTTTTTTTGCCAATATGTAGGGCAAAGCATTTATTTGCTGAGATTTGAAGTTGTCATTTGTTTAACCATTTTGATACATAGTTAAGGTCTTTTTGAAGGGTAGCAGTATTGTCTGTGGTGTTGAATAGCTTTAGATCATCAGCGAAGAGAACGCAGTTGCTCTTGATATGATCACAGAAGTCATTTATGTAGAGTATGAAAAGAGTTGGTCCTAGGACATTGCCTTGGGGGACACTACTGTTGACAGGTACAGAATTTGGTAGGACACTCCCAATTTTGACCATTTGTTGTCTGTTTGACAGGAATGCTTCTATCCAGTTATGCAGGTGTCCAGAGATACCGTAAGATTTTAGTTTTGGGAGTAGTTTGTCGTGTACCACTGAATCAAAGGCTTTACAGGGGTCTATCTAGATTGCATCTATTGCTTTGCCCTGATCGAGTTGTGTAGTCCAGGGGTCCCCAACCACCGGCCGGGACCGGTACCGGGCCGTGGAGCACTCTTTACCGGGCCGCAAAGAAAAAAAATTTAAAAATGGCGGCTTTCTTCGCCGGTGAATGCTGCTGGGATCGGGATCAAGGACACAAATGAAAGAAGTGGGGGAGGAAGCAACCAAGCCTGTCCTGCTCTCTGGCTCAGCTCTCTCAGTCGCTTTCTCGCTCCACCAGCCCAGGAAGAAACTGCTTCAAAGAAGCCGGGGGTGGCTTTTCCTGTCGCCGCAGCTTCCCGAGCGCCCGCTTTCACCACCCGCTCGCCGCCCGCTCGCAGTTCAATCCACAGTGCTCCGCTCTGCCTGCCTGCCTGTCTGGTTGTTTGGGAGCAGCTTCGGCTGAGAATAATAACTATTCGCCTTTTTATCAGCCGAAGCTGCTCCGAAACGAAGAAGGCAGGCAGGCAGGCAGGTAGAACGGAGCACTGTGGATTGAACCGCGAGCGGGCGGGCGGGCGGGGTGGTGAAACGGGCGCTTCAGGGAAGCTGTGGCGACAGGAAAGCCACCCCACCCCCCACCCCGGCTTCTTTGAAGCAGTTTCTTCCTGGGCTGCTGTAGGAGCGATAGAGTGACTGAGAGAGGAACGAGGCAGACACCTGAGGGAGGGAGGGAGACACCTGAGGGATGGGGCTGAGGGAGGCAGGGCCGAGGCGCTCCCTGAACTTGGTGGTTTTGCTGGCAGACGTTTTATTACCCGACTAGGTAACAACATCAGATGTTACCTAGTCAGGTAATGAAACGCCTGCAAGCAAACTACCAAACTCGGATTCTCTCTCCCCCGGTCCTTGAAAAATGTTTCTGCTTGAAACCGGTCCCTGGTACAAAAAGGTTGGGGACCACTGGTGTAGTCCATATGTTTTTGCAGTGTAAGAGTTGCAGATTACATGATAGTTTTTTCCTAAAACCAAATTGTTTATTAGAGAGTAGGTTGTTTGTTTTTAAGTGAAGGATGATGGATTGGTTAATAATTGATTCCATGACTTTACAGGTGACGCAGCATAAGAAGATTGGTCTGTGATTTTCAACTAAGCTGGGGTCTCCCTTTTTGAAGATGGGGATGACTGTGGCTTGTGACCATAGTTTTGGCAAGGAGCTGGTCCTGAAAGATTTTTCAAAGATTATGCTTAGAGGTTCCGCTATGGCAGTGGGTAGCTTTTTAAAGAAGTAGGCACATATTCTGTTCTGTCCAATAGATAGAGATGGTTTTAGATTGCGCAGTGCTTTTTCAACAAAGTCTTCTGTAAAATGGATATGTAGTAGATCATTGTAGTTGTCTGTGGTTCGACTAGAAAATACTGGGCATGATCCATTGCTGTTTACAAATACTGAGCCAAAGAATGTGTTAAAGAGGTTGGCTTTAATAGTGTCATTGTTGCAGTCATTACCATTAGGTCCTTTCAGGGGTGGGATGGACCTTGAGACTTTTAGTTGTTATTTACAAATTGTAGAAAGTGTGGATGGAATTGGTACATAGAAGGTTTTCTTCTTGTTTAATGTGATAATTGGTGCATTCAGTTTTTATCTGGTGGCATAAATTTTTGTATCAGCTTTTGAAGTTGGCAACGTGACCAGATTTGTTTTTTTGCCAAAGTGATTTCTTTTTGGATTGAAGCTTCCTTATTGTTTCGGGTAATTTGTTTTTTCTGGTTTTGGGAGTTGTTAATAGTACATATAGTTTGATGACTCTTTTGACTTCAAGTAAAAATATGTTGTCATGGTCTTCAACAGTATTGTATCCAGAGAATAGAAATTGCCAATCAAGGGATGAGAGATCATTGTTTATAAGATCATAGTTGTCTTTTTTGAAGTTATAATTGGGGATTCTGTCATTGTAATGATTTTTGTGTGAACGTATGTTGAGACAAAAGTCAATCATGTTGTGGTCACTGTTGGAAAAGGGTTCTTTAATTTGTATTCCATAAATTGAATTCAAACTATTGCAGAAGATGAGATCGAGGCAGTTGTTAAGTCTAGTGTTGTTGGTTACTAGTTGTTCTAGTCCCAGATTTGTTACTGCATTGTAGAAGGTTGCATGTGTGGGTTCAGTTGTACATTTGTTTAGGGTCCAGTTAATATGAGGTAGATTGAAGTCATCAGGAAAGATGAAAGCATGTGGGCAGGATGCTGCCCATGTTAGTAGTGTATTTAGCTTGTTTTCATATTCTATGTCATAATCAGGGGCGCTGTAACATAGTAAGAACTGAAATGTGAGATTTAAGGACAGTTCACAGACGATGGTCTCAGGAAGAGCAAGCTCCTGGGTAACTTGGATGTTTTTTTAGATGTAGGGACTTTTTACAGAAGATAGCAACACCACCTCCTCTATGGATTTCACGATCTGATCGGTAAACATGATAGTCTCTTACTGTGGTAATGGAGTCAGGGAGAGATGCATTGAGCCATGTTTCACAGACAAATATAATGTCGAATTTAGTTGTTTTTAGTAAGAGGAGAAATTCAGGTATTTTATTTACAAGGCTTCTTGCATTGAGTAGCTTGCATTTAAGGCCAGTTGTGGTTGGAATTGAGGTAGTTAGGGCATGCATGCCTAGTTTTGAGTGATGTTGGATTGGATGGGGTGGGGTTGGATGCAGAGTTGTGGGTTGTGTGACTTTCTTTTGATGCAATCAGCTCTGTAGTCAATGTATAGGTCCTTTTCTCCATTGTCTAGATGGTTTTTGAGTTCTGCGTGGAGTTCACGGGAGCAGATTCTTTGCAGTATGGATAAGTCTGGTCTTGAGCAAAGTTTTTTGTGATTGGGATTGGTTTTTGCAATAGCATTTATTGTATGAATGAATGTGTGTTTGCTGGACTCATTTTTACATATAACTCTACAAAATCTTGGGGCCACAGAGCCATCATTTTATTTGTACCCATGGCCATCTCTGGTTATTTCAATGAAACCTTCAGGAGAGATGTTTGTTGTATTTGAGTTGCTTATGATATCACAAACTTTGGTGATGTCATCTGATTCATTGGTGTCTTCGAGACCAAATAAGATGGCATTTGGACGTTTCTGTTCACGTTCCATGGTATCTCTGATGAGTAAGGAGATATTATTTGTGGAATTATTTGAAGGGATAGTAATTGTTTGTGGCTGTGGTTTGGTGGTTATTTTTGGTTAGTTGTGGTTGTAGTTGAAGTAGTGGTTGTGGTTGTTGTGGATTTTGATTTTGAGTTGATAGGTACTCACTTATCTGTGCTGCATTTTTTTTCAAGAGAAAATAGGCTTGCTTGTATAGTTGTTTCAAAACGTGTTGCTAAGCATTCTTCTATTGAGTGAATGAGTGATTCTATGCTTTCAACTCTGTCAGGTAGGATACTCAGTTGGTTTAGCTTAGGAGAACATGATGGACATAGATAAAAGAATGTATCTGAATTTTTAACTATATCAGTTAGGCTTTTGTTTGCATTTAAGCAGGCAGGGTAGTGGTAGTGGTTGTGAATATCGCATAGGCAGCATTTGATGTAAATTTCACTTTCATTGATGGTTTCAAGACATTTGAAACATGTGCAGGAGTCTGGGAGGTCATTGGTAGAGATATTTTTCTTTTGTTTTGGTTTGGAATTTTTGGCTGGCATGGTAATGGCTATAGTACAGTAATCAATTACAATAGCTAGTTAATGTGATAGGTAGACAGTTACTTAATGAATGTTGGTAATTAATAAATGTTAATTGATATGTTAGAGAACAAATCAAAAGTAAGGTTGCTTATTACTAAAAATCAATCAATCAACTGGTTATTCAAATCACTCTAATCAAATAATTTTGCTAAGCAACAAACAGCCTAATTTATTACAGTAATTACTAAACACACTGGTCAATTAAATTCACTAAATCACTGATTTTACTAATCAGATATTCAGTAATTACACTATATGCACTAAACACTCAATCATACTAAGCAATAAAAACAATAAATCAATTGATCATTTGATAAAAATTAATTATTTTAAAGAAATTGATTTTTTGAGATAATGAAAGTAATGAAGTAGTATTGAGAGTTGGTAAGTAAAGGGTTATTGCTTTGCTTTGTTTTGCTTAGCTATTGCTGTTATCTGAGAATAGGTCTATAACCCTTGATAAACTGGCAGGAGATCTCTTTTCCTGGGCTGTTTGAAAACAATCAATGAGCAAGGGTTTACATTCTCTTTCTTGTTTTGTCGATTGAGTTTTTGATATAGTAAAGATGCAAAGATGTTGAAGGGTGGATCTCTTGCCCCTTCTTCAGCAGAGATAAACAGAGAGGCAACAGGAAACTTTTTGTTTTGTTTTTGTTTGAATGGGATTTCTGGGCCCCTCCTAGTTAATTTAAATACACTTGCAAAGTTTGTTGCTTTTAAGAGAAAGAAAGATAGTCTTGCACTGGCAATTTGAACAGTTTATATTTTTACTATGTAGACTCAGATTTGTATTGAGCATTCGCTCCTGGCTTCAATATACTTCTGCTTATATCACAGGAAATAAAATTGCTTCCAATCTTCACAGGAGTTCAGTTATAACAATACTTCCCTACTTATTGAAAGTCCAAAGTTACTGTCCTTTTAAAGAGGAAGTCCGGATTTGCAATTTGGTGAAGAGGGAAGAGGGAAGGAGGGGCGGCAGGGGGGAAACAGTCTGTTTCACACCCTGGCTGCAAACGTCTGAAGACTGACTCACAGCTCCCAGTGCTCACCGTCCTGCAAGGATGGGATGAATCTCACCATCTCACCACCCTGCAAGTATGATTGTTGAGCCCCCCGGTACTGGCGAGTCCCACCGCCTTACCTTCTAGTAAGGATGGGTCGAGTCACAGATCGTTAAGCGCTTTTGAATAGAGAGCTCCCGAACTTAGTGCCCATCGAGGAATGAGTTCTTTTCTGGTGTGCTGGTCAAGGATGGGAGGAATCGGAGATCTCTGACTACTTTTGAATTGAGCATTTGCTGAGGAATGGAGCTCTTTTCTGGCTTGCTGGAAAGTCTCGGGTGTTAGGCTTTCCACCTCGCCAGCTGGACCCACAAGGATTAGAGGGCTTGTTGCCTGGCACTGCCTGTGCCCGCTGGAGCTCCTCACACTGCCTCTACTGTTGCTGCCAAGTGTTTTCCCAAGTGTCAGATGTGCAGATTTCTTGTAAAAGGCTGTTGAGCTGCCAAGAAGCACAATGAACTTGCTTTGCCCTGGATTTCAAGCTGGGAAATCCCCTGGATGGCTCAGCATACAGCCTGGTTTCTTACGTGGACTACATCTGAACCTTCCATAGGTTCAAAGTGAAGTGGCCAGGTCTCTTCCTGCCTTCTCCCTCTTCCTCCTCCTTACAGTACTCCTCTTACAGTACTCTGGGTCATCTACAGTTTCCAGGATTATGCATTACTTAGCCTTGTTGACAGCACTCTAAGCCTCGGTGTGCCATCACCACTGTCCAAGATTTTGCTGTAGCAGTGTCAACTCTTTTTTTCTTGGTTTGACTCTCCTTTACTTTGCTGCATTGCTGTCACATTCAATCCACATCTTCTGAAGCTCACTGTTGCTTTTCACCATAGCTGTTGATGCTCTTTCACTGCTACTAATATTGCCAACATTATTTTCCACTGGATATACTGTATTCCTGGGGTTTTCTCAGAATTAACAGCGGTGTCCCCCAAGGCAATGTTCTAGGATCCACACTCTTTATATACATAAATGACCTTTGCAATCACCTTATAACAACTGCATCTTCTTCTCTGATGACGTAAAACTACTGATGCTACCATCCTTCTCTGATGACTTCTCTGATGACTTAAAACTACTGATGCTACCATCCTTCAAAGTGACTTTTATGTGCCTGAATGGTCAAGCAATTGGTAACTCCAAATCTCAACCAACAAATGCTTTGTCTTACACATTGATAAACAAAAAAATCAGTACACCAAATACAAGCTAGACAGATATGACTCGTTAACAACTCTCACTCTGTCAACGACCTTGGAGTACTCATATCAAATGACCTAAGTGCCAGATCTCACTGCAACTGTATTGCCAAAAAAGCATTAAGAGTTGTAAATCTAATCTTATGAAGCTTCATCTCTGGTAAAACTGAATTGCTAACTAGGGCATACAAAACCTTTGCTCGACTAATACTCAAATCCAGCTCATCTGTATGGAATCTGGACTGTATATTGGACATTAATACAATTGAGCGAATCCAGAAGTATTTCATGAGAAGAGTACTACACTCCTTTGTGCCCAACAGAATACTTTACACCACCAAGCTTGAAATTTTGGGCTTGGACAACCTAGAACTACGCCACCTACGGTTGGACTTAAGTGTAGTACACAAAATTATCTGCTACAATGTTTTACCAATCAATGACTATTTCAGTTTCAACTGCAAAAATTCAAGAGCACACAACATATACAAACTCAATGTAAACCACTCCAAACTTCATTGCAGAAAGTATGACTTCAGCAACAGAGTGGTCAATGCCTGGAATGCACTACCTGACTCTGTTGTTATATCCTCAAATCCCTACTCCTTTACCCTTAAACTATCCACTATTAACCTCACCCCATTCCTAAGAGGTCTGTAAGGGGCGTGCATAAGTGCACAATCATGTCTACTGTTCATGTCCTATTGTCCCCATTTATTCATACCTATTTCCTGTATTCTTACTTATGTTTACACTTATTCCTATTATCTCGTAAGCGATTGACAAATCAAATAAATAAAAATAAAATAAGATCTCTTTCTGCTTTTCTTCCATTCCATCTTCAAATTCCCAGATTTGTTAAGCCCATTTTAAAGGACTTGTTCAACTCTTATTCAAAGTAAATCCTTTAAAAGATAAGAGTTGGAGGGAAGGAAATGGCTATTTTTACTACTTCACTCCATTGCTTCTCACTACTGGTCTTTGATAAATATGTTCAGGTTCTTTATGAGTTCAAGTTCAGAAGCTCACTGTACTAGGAGTGCAATGCATGTTTATTGTGCAATGCATGTTTATTTGTAATTAGATATTAGCAAAATCCAATGGGGAAAATATCCCCAGATGTCTTACATTTCTATTATCACAATATTTTACATTACTTTATAATCAACAAAGCAAATTGATTTTCCTTTTGCTGAAATATTCCCACCAGGACATCAATTTGTTGTTACAATTAATAATATGAATAAGTATAAAAAAATAAGAATATCTAGCTTTCCTAATTTTGCATGCATGGCTCTTACAGATCATCATGAATTTTAGCACCTTTTCAAATACTTTATTATTTCCATCTTCTCACATCACTGGGTATTTCTAGCAAAGGCAACCAGAGCAGCATGGTTCGTTCTTTGACAATAAACCGATGCCATCCTGGTCACAAGAGAATTCCACTTAAAAGCAAGGAATTGCTTCTGAGGTTTTATGTTTCACAAGGGGGTAACTCTGCTTTTCCTATAACTCTGCTTTTCCTATAAGCACACAGAACAAATATTAAACATATTAGGTTTTCATGAACATTAAAACTGTTTTTTCATTGGAATGGAATTTAGTTACTAGAGACTTTTGCCATTTAGTACAGAATAATTACTGTTCCACATCGATGAATCAAACATACAGTTGAGATTTGGAATATAAGTAGTTATTATGTTACTAAATACTGTATGTTTGCATACAGAATGAAGAACTTTCGCTGTTTTTTTTCTCTCAAAGCAGGATGACTTATGGAGGACTTATAATTTTGCAATTCTGCTATGGCATAAACAGTAGGGACTAAAAGAAATTGCCTTTTTTGTGTAAGCACTGGATTCTTGAGCACTGTATTATTAAAACAGAGATGCTCACTCCCATGAAATAGTGGGCATTGTGCTTGGAAGCCCAGGCAACTAGAAGATTATAAAAAAGATATCATACGAGCTAATAGTCCCTTCTCTTTTTTTTTTTTTAACAAATTTTATTGATTTTAAAAAACAAACATAAAAAACAAAACATAAAACATAAAAACATAAAACATCTTTTTTGAAAGCAGCTTGATCCCGGGTTACATCTCTTTGTACAGACACAAATTCAAATTCATGCTCATTTTATATACCATTCCATATCTTATTACCATTCTACATTTTCTATATAGCTTCTCCCCTCTTTTAACTTTCTTTATTTTATTTTATTTATTTCATCTCAATTCAGATTATTATACTTATATTCTTTGTCTGTCCTGTTTCCAGCTGTCTATTATCTTTTCTCATTAAACAAAATTTCTCCTGTAATTACTGATTGGAGTATGACGCCTTTATCTCTTTCCCCTAAATTTATAACACTTAGTATAATACATAGCTTCCTTTCGGATTCTGCTTAGTACATTCTAAAGTTACACACTATATTTTAAAAAGAGAAAAAAATATAAATATATAATATAATTAAAACAACAATCCATACCAATTCAAATCTATCGTTAATATTAATATTCATTTAAATCTTAAACATTTTACACATTACTTTTCAAACAAGTATCATACTTCTATGGGAACACTTATAAACTTTCCATAGTTATTTCCCCCCCCACTTCACTTGTATTTTAAAACATTGTGTCATTAAAATGTTCCCATTCCTTCCTAATTCAATTCTCTCATTTATTTCATTTCATTTCTTTTGTTCACAAAAGTTTCACTGAATTACACTAAGTATTTTATCTCACTTTTTAATCATATGTTGTTTCCAATTTTCTAACATTATTTCTAATACAAATATAACAATACAATCTTATGTACCTTTGCAGAATCACTTTTTCAGTTAAGTTTTTACCCATTATCTCTAAATAAGTCCGGTTTCTTTACATCTTGCTCCACACCTTTGTAGCTTCTCTTCCCTTCCTTCCTCCCTTGCTTCTTCTCTCTGCCCTTTTTACCCCCTTGTCTCTCCACCTCCTTTTCCCTCTTCTGTATTCCCTTTTTCTGTTGCTTTCTAACATTATATCCACTTTTCACCTTATTTTTCCCTTTTTGGGTTGTTTTTTTAGGTCTTAAAGTCTCCATTTTCTTTCCTTTCTTTCCCCTTTCAAGTAAACAAGTAAAGTTACTTGTTCGTTAAAGATGGCTTCTTCTTTGTCCCAACCTTCTTGTTGCGCAGTCTTTTCTTGTAGTTTCTCGTAGGTACAGATCGCCATTTCTAAGAATTGAAAAACAGAGCCAAGAGAGCCCTTCCCTTCTTGTTCCTCTTCTTTGTATTTTTTAAATTCCATTTTCAGTTCATCCACAAATGATGCCATTGTAAAAAAAATTTTTTCAAACAACCACCCAAGTGTTTTTAGTCATTCAAATATAATTTCCAAAAGTCCCAAAGTCACCAAGCAATCCAAATACACACAAGCTGTTTCTTTTGACACTTTCTTCTTTTTCCACTTTCTCTTCCTGGGGTTACTGTTTAGTTACAAAGTTCCAGTTAAAATGTATCTTTTAGAAGTCTTGTTAGGATTTAATCAGATTCTTTTAAATTCTAGGCAGTCTCCTCCTTCCAAATCCTGCTCTTATTCTTTTCCTCTCCCTTCCCACTTACAGCAAAAAAAAAAGGTTTTTTTTTTAGTGTTCAGAAATCCTTATTATCCCCTTGACATTTAATTATCCAGTTTAATTACCTATTGATGCCAAAGCAGATTTTTCCAATTTCTCATTCATCTCTGTTCGCTGTCAATGTTAGGAAGGAGAGTGAAAAAAAAAACCTTTCCCTTTTCACTTTCATTCGCTGCTTCCGAATCTTCCTTGGGAGCGATGTATCTTTTTTTTAAATTTAAATTCCAGGATACCTTAGTTGTTGCTTCTTATCTCAGTCAGCCAAAACTTTCACTTCTTAACTTCCTCCTGCACTTTCTTTTCCAGCTGAGTGCTTCTTTGAGGCGGCCATTTCTGACCGCCGCTCTTACCGCCTTCGGGAAAGGGAGTTTAGCCAGCTGGGGAGGAAAGATGCAGCTTTCCTCGACCCTGCTGGGATCTCCCTCCTCTTTGCCACCTCTACGGGGTGGCTTAGCCCCGAAGCCAAACTGACTCGGGACGCTCCAGCGACGAGCCCAGGCAGAAACTGCGCACGATCGTGGATTCCTACCTGCCGCCGAAGCCCTGCAAACCGGAAGTCTCCTAATAGTCTCTTCTCTTGCCCTATCCCACTCTTACAGACATATTTTTTTCCTAGCTATCAAAATAACAGAATAACAGAATAAGAAGGGACCTTGGACAACTTTTAATCCAACTCCTTGCCCAAGCAGGAAACCTTATACCATTTCAGACAAATGGTTGTCCAATCTCTTCTTAAAAACCTCCAGTGTTGGAACACCCACAACTTCTGATAGCAAGCCATTCCACTGATTAATTGTTCTCACTATCAGTGAAGATAAATCAAATTGTATACCATAAGGAATAGGTAACAAAAATATGGGAAAAGGAAAAAAGGGTAGAAGTTCCTCTTCATAGTCTCTTGTCACAGTCACTCATATCCTGGTTACCTTTGGACTGACTGCTGTAATGAATTCTACATGAAGCTCCCTGCAAAGAGTATCTGTAAACTTCAGAAGACTCACTTCTACAGTGGCACACATTACACTTTTGCTCCATGAACTGATTTTGGTTGCCAGTTACTTGCAAGTTCGATTCACAGTGCTGTTTTGAAGACTTTCAGTGTTTAGTTTTAAATACCTTCATGGTATCAGCCTAGGTTATTTGAGGCACCATTTCTGTCTAATTATATCTTCCTATCCTGTCATAATCTGGCTGAAGAAATGTATTGTGGCCCTTTTCTTTAAAGGAATTATATCTAGTAGGACCCAGAGATGGGCCTTTTCTGCTGTGGTCCCCATTCCCAACTCATCCTTCCCCCTGGGGCAAGGCTAGCCCCAATCTTGACATCATTCTGCAAGCCCTTCAACATCTGATTATGTCAACAAGCTTGGGGATCTCAAACTAATGGTAGATTGGGGAGGTTACTGCATTGCCTGTAACATCAAATTTTCTTTTTTATCTTATTAATAGGAGATACTATGGGTATTTTAATTGTAGGTTTTTTAAAAAAATATTGCTTATTTTATGGGTTTTTTTTATTGTACACATCAGAATCATAACTTCTGAAATGGATGGCTAAATGAGTGGTGGGACTCATCTCCGAGGGGATGAGTCTGCCTATCAAGATGATGTGGACCAGTTGCTTTCGTGGTGTGGAGACAATAACTTGGTCCTCAACACCAATAAGACCAAGGAGCTTATACTGGACTATAGAAGGAACAGATCAGACATCCAGCTCTTGCTTATCAATGGAGACCGAGTGGAGCAAGTGGCCAGTTTTAAGTTTCTAGGTATTACCGTAAAAGAGGACCTGACTTTGTACTCACATTCAGCCCTGGTCAAAAGGGTCAGCAGAGATTATACTACCTGACACTTCTCAGAAAACAACAACTGAATGAAAAATTGCTGATGACCTTCTACTGCTGTACCATAGAAAGTATTTTAACTTACTGTACCTCTGTATGGTTTGCCAATTGCACAGTGGCAGATAGGAAAGCACTCCAGAAAGTTAACATCATTGCCCAGAAGATCATTGGTTGCCCTCTCCCCTCTTTGGAAGAGCTTTATAGCTCCTGCTACCTTAAGAAAGTTCAAAACATTCTCAAAGATCCATCTCATCCTGGGAAGTCTTTTTTTGAACTATTACTATCTGGCAGATGGTACAAAATAATAAAAACAAGGACAAATAGGCTGAAAAACAGCTTCTATCCCAGAGCAGTAGCTCTTTTGAATTCTGCTGTATAGTGCAGTATTGGTGCGGTGTCGGGGATTTTCGATTCAATGTGTGGAGAGTGAAGGATGTGTGTTTGTGTTTATTTTCATGGTCATGGTCATGATGTGTGCTGAAGATGATGTTTGATTTCATTGTATGAGGTGCAATGACAATAAAGTAAACTAAAATTATGACTGTATGACTGTAACTCTGTTGCTTGTATCCTTATGATTTTTATTGATTGTTTCCTAGTATGATTTGATTGCTTATTGTACCCTATGACTATTACTAAGTGTTGCACCTTATGATTCTTGAAAACGTATATTTTATTTTATGTACACTGAGAGCATAAGCACCAAGACAAATTCACACTTGGCCAATAAAGAATTCTATATAAATATGACTAATCAACAAACAAACAAACAAAGAAATTGGATGAGATAGACATTGCCCATCTCTTTAGTCTATCCCATTGATGGGGAAAAAGGGGATGTCCAAGTTTTAGGATAGATTCAGTTTTTCTTTCCTATCTTATATTATGATGTTCCCCACAAATCGTATCCTTGCTTCTCTCTTGGCAGATTTCAGCTTCGGTCTTCATTGAATGATGTAAGCTATTTAGCACAAATAGTTTTCTTGGTTTATACATAGATAATCTATTAAACCCTTTAATAAAGCTTGTAATATGCAATTATAAAATTATATTTGCAATGAAGCTTCCATTTTAAGTATATTTAAACATTAGAAACAGGAATTCTTAAAAATGGAAATCTTTTGCTTATTATCTTCTGTCTCTTTACAAGTGGTGTTCAATGACTCGTGAACATATGAAATTTACAACTTGAACACCATGAAGATTTAAATCTTCAGCAGAGACAAGCTGTGTGCAATGTAAGGGCAAGTGGATTCCTGCAATGTGTGACAAGTATGATCTGTCATACTTCTGAATCCATATGGTTGAAGTGCTCAGCTGATTATTTTTTTCCATGTTGTGAAAAATTGAATCAGCCTGGCAGATGGTGATTTGTTTCTTTAGAGATATCATGCCAGGAAATTGAAATAAACTTCTAATTGCCCTGAGGTATTTGTGTTACAAATTTTGCTCCAGAGAATACCGAGTTGGATTTAAACCTCAAGGAAAACAACTAGGGGCCTTCAGAAAATTGATGTGTGACTACTGATACTTATGTAAGCTCATCCACTTCTGAAGTTTGTAATGGGTATTTGAACATTTGATCCAAATCTTTCAACTGTATTACTTTGATTTTAAATGGAATTTCTCCCCCCTTTATTTGGTATGAAGTTTTTGAAGTTGTTTTGTTTGCCTGTCATGTAATATAATGTGCACTTTGTTGTATGTGTATACTGTGTATATATGTACAACGGCAATAAAGTATTATTAAAATTTTTCAAGGTTGTGAATAGAATGGGCATAAAGAAAAAAAGAAGAAAGAGAAACAAAGGAAGGGAGGAGGAGTGGGTAGCCGCCGACCTTAGGAAAGGGGTGAGGTAAACCAGTGTTGGGTTGGGAAGAAAACAGAATCGGAACCAGACTGCCATGTTCCGCAAGTTTTGTGCGTGGTGTTCTGCTTTGGTTGAGTTTTAGCAGGAGGGGATTCGTAGACCGAAGACGCGAATCAAGGTTTTGTTCTAATGTCTAAGTTCTCAAAGAGGAGAACCTGACTTTTAAGGGAAGGGATGTAACAGAGAAAAGCAGGATAGAAAGCCTTTGCTAGCAGGCTCTAGACTTAGACAGAGGTGAGTCGTAAGAGTTGGCAACAAGATCTTGATATTCAGCTTGTTTATTTCGTTTTTCCATAAGACAGACTTTTGTGAGTTGTGCCATTTGCCACATTTTACATTTGTTCTGAAATGTTGTATGGAATTTTATTAGTAACATATGACAAACAAAAATCACATAATAAATCAATCAGTATGCTATATCTAATTAATATAAAAATATTTGGTTTAGGAAAAAAATCCAAAATTAAAAATCCACTGGGGGGAATGAAAGGCCACAGACTCTTATAAAATAGCTTAGCTGTTTTTTTTTTAATCAGGCAAATTAATTAAAAACAAAGCAAAGCAAAACAAGAATTTACCAAAAAAAAAAAAAAAAACAGGGGAAGAACTTGAAATGTGTCTAGAGTTTCTACACTAGATTACAATCTCAGTTTTAGGAAGGAGTAGCATGCTAATGCGACTGACTCTATCAAATGCAGGCATGATGTTAGCTATATACAAGGATGATGAAGGCTAGATTTGGGAAGGTTAAAAATGAACAAAGTTTGCTACAGTAACAATGCACAGAAGTGAATCTTAACCAAAAGTTGGAGGTTCTCTTGCATAGATGGGTAAAGGAAATGCAAAGATTGACAGGTCATTGATCTCTTCTTTAACTGTTTTTCCAATTGTATGCAATCAACATAAATTACAAACAGATTGTATAACTTACACTAAATATCAGCCTACAAGATTTTAGCTGGGAGTAGACTGACATCAAATTCAGCAACACTGATTTTTAAAAGAAGAAAAAAATAACTCTGGGTTCCTCAACCTAGGCCATGGCAACCTACTTTCTTGAAGTGACACTAAATGCAGACAAATTGCCTATATCTTGCTTTTCTATCGGAATCAGATGGCAATAGATCCAGCTCCCACAAATCACCTCTTTCCATTCAAGATCCCAAAGTCATGGCAAAAACTACAGATTTTCTTTCTTAAAAATCTATCAGTGACCTCTTAAAATGAATTAAGAAACTGATAGCTTTTTGCTTGACAGAAAACCAAAGTCGTATTAAGGAAGCTTTCACAGTTAATTTTCTAAGTGCATTGTTTCCATTTTATTTATTAAGCAAAATATATGTTTCATGCTTTAACAAATAGTAGGAGTACTAGGAAACAAAATGCATTCCTCTATAAAGCAATAATTTCAATTTGAAAGCCTTTTAAAAGTCTTCGTGCAATCAACTAATATGAATTTTCTTTAATATTTTAGAAACTCTTTCCTTACATAAGAATTATTTACTGTAAATACAATGGAAATTATATTTTTATCAAACTGAATAAAAGGAAAAGTGAAATTTCAGGTGCCTCATTATCCTAAAACAGCAGTGTGTTGCCTCCCATTTGGAAGGTTGAGAGTTCCATCCTAGGTAGTGGCAGATGTTTCTCTTCTAGAGAAAAAAAAGAAAAAAAAATTCTGTGAATTACATATAGGTATTAGGCATACCAGGGGTGGGATTCAAATTCCTTAACAACCGGTTCTGTGGGCGTGGCTTAATTTGTGGGCATGGCTTGGTGGCCGTGTGACTGGGTGGACATGGCTTGGTGGCTGGGCATGGCTTGTTGGTCATGTGACTGGCTAGGCATGGCTTGGTCACGTGACTGGCTGGGCATGGACAACTCTAAGTCATTTGCTTGGGTGTTGCCTGTATGGACCAGGAGGAAAGAAAGATCCAACCTCTGTGCATGTGTATGGGGGGGGGAGGAGAGGGAGGTTAGTTTTTTAAAAAGCTCAGAGGAGGAAAAAGATAAAGTTGTACCAAAGAAATCCCAGGGTGGGGGCAAGGAAAAAAAAGGAATCACTGCTCTGAAAAGGGAGTATCCTCCCAAGAAAACAAAGGAGTCAAAACCTTATTTACTCATACTTTTTTTAAAAAAAATAATAATTTAATATACATTAAAAAACAATTTCAGTTTTACTTTCCCAGGTTCAAGTCTCTTTGCTTAACATATGTGATATGTTAACATATTTATACCCCTCTATGTTTTTAAGCACTAGGAATTCTCTATTTAACTAGAGTTAAGAAAAGCACTTACAGTAAGTTAATGGCAATTTTCTGTATCTCACAGGCATCAAATTAGTGTGGAACTACTTTATAACCATCAGACATAAACTTTTGGTCTTTTTTTTTATCCCATCTGTCTTCTGACACATCCTCATTCTTAGATTCAAAAGGGGTTTTCCTTTTCAGAAATTCTCCTGTGAGTCTCACCCTCAAATACTTTGTGGACTTCATCTACTCAAACACAGATAAGCATTTAATAGTAAAAAAAATACCTAAACCATTCTAGGCTATCTAAGGGCTCTCTTTAGGCTGCAGGGTGATGCCCAGGTCCTGAAAGAGATATTGAAGTTGGTGCGCTTTTCCTGCTTCTGCTTCAGCCAACTTGGGAAAGATGAGTTTGGCAGCGATCGAACGAAACGTCTTCCAGCTCTTCAAGATTGAGTTTAAGAGTGCCAAATGGAAGAAATTGAGAGCAAGATGGGGACATGTGCCTCTGCAAGGAATGTGAAGGAAGGGAGGCACTGCGCCTCTGAGGAAAAGAGGAGGCGAAAACCTGGCTGTCACTTGGGAGGGGACTGTGGAGGGACATATGTCACACACCCCTGTTGCCCTCGTAGCCGCTACTTTTGCTCTTGGCTTCACGGCTTCTTCCATGGGACATTCTTAAACTCAATTTGAAAAGCTTGCAAGTCTTCCTCCCATTGAAAACGGGCTCTGGCCGGCAGCAGAGAAGCAGCCAGGTTCCTCTGTTTCTCTTTGCCACTGGGACCTGTTTCCCAATGAGAGGAGGACTTGCTAGCTTTTCGCTGTGTCAGGAAAGACTCTCTCGCTCTTCAAGCTGGAGCAGCAGGAGAGAGAAACAGCTGCTCACCTGGCTGGACCTGACAGAAGCCTCTCCATGTGCTCCCCAGTGGAAGGCAAGTGGTGGTGGTGGGAAAGGTGACTGGCGGTGGCAGATAGGCAACCAAGGCTTGCAGAGCTTCACTCACCCAGGGAGATCAGATCAGGCAGGGCCATAGCAGAAGGCAAGCAGCAATGGCTAGCCTGGTGGGCGGGCAAAAGCAGGCTGCAGGCAGCTATGTTACGATGTCGCACATGCATGATAAGGATTGACTGGGCAGGGAGCAGAGAAGTGGGCAGAGAGTAGCGGGGCCATCCAGAGGCCCAATTTACCAGTTCTCCAAGAGAACAACCAGTTCTACTGAACCAGTAGAATCCCATCCCTGATGCATATCTTATCCATAGTACTCCTATGAAACTATAAGCTTGAAACACAGTGGTACAAATAATATTCAACTGAAATCAGAACTTTCCTTGCTGGAATTAATGGATAGATAACTAAAAAAGCATTTATGGTAACTGGAGTGAGATTATTATATGCACAAGATTGAAAGACTCTGAAATACCAACAATGGAGAAATGGTTGGTAAAGATAATAGAATTTGCTGAGAAGACAAAAATGATTTCTTTGATTAGAAAAAAGGAAATAAACTGCAAAACCTTTATGATTTTTTTTCTGAAAATGGGGGGAAAATGAACTTGTGATGTATGGGTTTGAAGATTAGAAAAGGTAGAGCGTGGAAAGAAGGGACTTATATGCAAAGTTATCACTTTTCTTTAAGTATTGGTTCTTTTTTTCTCTAAATTTGTACTGTGCAAAAAATTCTTTTAAATATTTTTTTTAAAAAAATGAGAAACTTTAAGCTTACCTTCCAGGTCAGCAAACAGCAGAATTCTGAGTCTGACAAATAGATGAAGAATACAAAATCATATTTAAGCCATGCCAATGCCTGCTTCATTTTCTTCTCTAAATTGACAAAATATCTTTGATAATATAGAATCCAAATGTCTTTATAGAACTGCTATTAAGGATGTATTTCTCCAGGAACAGCAAAAATTTGAAATTAGTTTTCTATGGAATAGTCATATACATAAAGTAGTAGTCATCTATTAAAATAAATGTTAATGTACCATTAAAATATTTATGTGTTTATTCTGCTCTGTGCATTGTTAGCAAATGATTGAAATCAGCACTTTCCATCTACCAGTTTTGCAGTTGCAGTCCACATTGGACAATAACTGATAGCTTACATACAATTACTGATAGTTGGCAGTATTTGAGAATGTGTGTTCTGCAATATCAGCATCAAATAAAACTAATAATATCTAGAATATTTTTACATTTATTGTACTTGACAAATTATTTGCAAATGGTCTTAAACTTATTCATGTTTACTCAGAAATATGCCTTCAATAAAACATATATCCATCTCTGATTTTTAAAAATTGGATATCCATTCCAATTTTCTCAAAAATTATTTATAGATCATTCAGCAAGGACAAGCTGTAAAATGAATTTTGAAATGAATGTAGCATTGTGATGTAAATGAAATATGCACCAATATATCTCTTGTAATCAACGACAAATAGTTTGAGCTAGCAATGATGTAACAGAGATTCAAGCTGTCACAAATCCTGAAATGAATAGAAATTGGTCCACAAAATAAATATCTACAAACTTCTATTAATTTCTTAGAGCATCTAATACCAATTAGGGATATTTCTGCTGACTAAACTCAAGTACTACTTAAGAGAAGTAAAGGAAGACATATGTTTTACATTCTGTTTTAACTGAGGCAAATACATTTATATCTTTCTCAATTTACAATAATTGCAACTGCTGTCTGGGTACATATAGATCAGCAGTCTCCAACTTTTACACCTCGGCAGCCCGGGACAGGGATGTGGACGGGCATATGAGTGGCAGGTGTATGCTTACATGCACAGCTCCATTGGTGTGAGTGCCATGCATGCACACCCTCCACTTGAGTGAATGAGCTTCGCGCATGAGCGGACGGTGCTTGTGCTTTCGTGCAAAGCTCCACTTGCACTTGCTTGAGCAGAGGGAACTTTGCACATGTGCACACTTGATCATTGATTACATGGTCCAGTTTCAAACAGGACACAGTCCAGTAGTGGGCTGTGGCCCAGGGGTTGGAGACCCCTGATATAGAAGATACATTTATATTATCATGTATTTAAGGTGTTATCAGCTTAAACCACATGGGATTGTGGGTATTCCATAGGAAATATGGACATTTTTATTTTCTAAGAGTGATATTTTCAAAAAAGAACACATAAATATCATTTAATAAAGTTATTCTTTGAAAATTAAAAAATAAAATATTAAAAACAAAAGTGAAAGTATGTGAAAGAACAATTCTGTAAAATGGCTGCAAAATATCAAAATAAAACAAGTATTTTTTAAAAATTCCCTGAGCGGTTTGAAAAAATTCCCTGAGCAAGATATTGAATCTCAAAATAGGGATCTACCAAATATATGCTCAGTTTAATTAGACTTACATTTTCACAGTTTTGGGAAATGAATTTCTCTATTCTCCAAAGTATATTATTTATGTAATTCTTTAAAACAAAAATAATTTATAGGACAATGCTTTAGAAGACTGAGAAAGTCTTCCTGAGCCTGAATGGATTCATAATCCTTGATAGTTTCTACTGGTCTCCACTGGTCTCAAAACACTAAGTATATGTGAGCAGTATATTATATTTAATTTTATTGGGAAAATGAGATGGCCTTGGATGTTAATCTCCAGGCATTTCCTCAACACATTCATTTTTATCCTAAAATGGTACTACAACAAAAATGGCAAAAGTTTTCCATTGCTAGCCCAGGGTGACCTTCCAGTCTATGCAAGAATAGTATGTTCTGCCAAATCCAAACTTTCTCAGTGATATTTTAAGGAACAGGGGTTAATACATCATTGAAATGTACTATTGGAATTTTTGAATGCCATGTGTACTTCTATAACTGTTTAGGTACAGCAACCAAACAGGAGAAGTGCAGACTTCAACAGATAATGAGAACTGAAAAAAGAACAACCACAACCAATCTGCCTTCCATTTGCATTAGCCAAAAAGAGGGCTGACAAAAATCTACAGACCCTCACATCCTAGACATAAACTATGCAATACAGACTGTAGAGCATTGCATGCCAAAACAACTAGTTTGGTTTTTTTCCCCCTCTACCAAACACCTAACTGCCATAATACCTACCATCTTATGTCAAAGGATATTTATCCATATAATATGGTTGTATTATTATTATCCTTCTCATCTTTTCTACTACCATCTTCTCCTATTGGTAATTTATGATTATATTACCTTATGATTGTACGTACATTAGTTGTTTGTATGTGCATGTCTTTGTATGTTTGCATGTACATTGATTATATTACGTTGTTGTATGTATGCTGAGAGCCTATGCAAGAGAGACATATACCTTGTGTCACACTTGGCCAATAATACCTCACCAATAAGGTATTCTATTCTATTCTATTCTATTCTATTCTATTCTATTCTATTCTATTCTATTCTATTCTATTCTATTCCGTATTTTTATTTGCTTGTTAGATATGCAGTATTATCCTGGTACTTCAAATTCTATAAATAAAATAAAGCTTAAAAAATATTGCTTGCTCAAGTTCCTTATTTGACAGTCCAAACATGGGATTAAGATTTTGGTAACAAGAGAGCAAGAGAAAGATTGTGCTGTCACAATCTCTTTTCTCAACCTTGAATTTGGGCTATATTTTAAACTATGCTGTATACTTTAATTGCATTGTCTCTACACATACAAATGGGAAAACAGAATAATCTTGTCTGTTCAGCAAAATAAATCAGATAATGTTGTAAAGGTCACTACAATAGAGTTTCCTATTACAGTGGGGAGCATTAGCTACATCTAATCCTCATTCATTTGACAAAGATTCTAACAAGATGTGAAAATGGCACTGCCTTTAAACTACCTAATACTAGAAATAAATCTTACTTCCAGTTTAACCCATTCTTATGGTAGCTTTGCCACTATTTTTTTTACAGTCAAGCATTATAATTTAGTGATATTAAGAGAAGTTGTGACATAGTAGGAATCAATAAAAATCAAGTTATAAAGCTGATAAAAATGAAGAGATTTTCTGGACATATATAGATCAACATAACTTGGAATTGTCTGCATTAGTAAGTTGGCTTGTTTGGGTTTTTTAAAATAGCTTTCAAAAAGTCTTACGATCCACATAATTAGGTTGCTTGATTTTTTTCATATGTAAGATACTAATTTTTTTAAATTGCAGATTTCTGGCATATCTTTTTAACATATCTTCAGTAATGGTTTTTTTGTATGAAAATTTATCTGATTTAATTCTTCTAAATTTTACCAATGTAAAACTATCTTTAAAAATATAAGTACCATTCATTTTTTAATTCGATACATTAATTTTTTTTGCATGAATGAAACCTCTATTAATATAAATACATCTTGTATGGATTTTGTACTGGTGAAATATGAATGCTAGTGGACTTATTTGAATGGTGCTGTTTATACTATAGCAGATTTAGCAAATTCATTTGCATACAATAACTCCCTGTTAAACTTGAAGTTTTCTGGAGTGCTCCCACTATTGCAGATGGGCTTATTCAATTAGATGCCTATTTTACCTAATGGGGTTCCAAAGAAAACTTAGAATAGATCCTGAAGCATTGGTGCTGGCCTTAGTTGCTTTCTGGAATGTACAAATGACAGAAAACATGTGCAAGATTGTACCTGTGCAGACCCTCTGATATATCCTAGAGATGATCCTCAGATTTTTCCAAATCTAGGGGGATAAAGTGGCATGACAGACATCTAGAGCACTGTTGAAGGAAAACAATGTGTGTCCAATTGAGCATGGGAAAACATGTACTAAGGATTATCTTCTGGTAATGACAGCAAAATGCATTTATTTATCTGCCTCGATTGCCTTTGCAAATAGCTGCTTATAACCTTCTTTTAAGTGACTCAGTCTTTTCTTGACAAGCAGGGATCTTTTCTGTGCCAGAACTGCTGGCTGTCAGCCGAGATAACAAGCTGGATGCCTGCCATAATTAGCAATATATGAGCTCAGGATTTGGGAATAAAAAGAGTCATTTTCGACCTTAATTATAGAATGGCAACTGCAAATGTGGTCAGCAAGACTGAGACCAGTAATCAAGTGACATATCCAAGAGACCGGAGACACAGTGGGGTGCAATCCAATAATCTAAGAATGGCACAGTAAGTCAGCATAATAGAGGTGACACTTGAATAGTTTTTCTCCACATTTTCTCCCATGGATTCAGGCCAACCAATCAACAATTCCAAGTCAGTAACCAAATGCAGACATGAATCATGCTATTTATTAGCATCTATTCTTCTGCTTATTGGCAACCCTCTCTGACCTGCAGAGCTAAGTTATCTCCTATTGGACCTTTATCACCAGCCTTTGATTAGAAGCAGCTGGCTGAACTGTAGAGATTTAGAATCCATCAGTGGGGCAGGCAAAAAGTATATCCACTTTCCATGCATATACAGGTAATACTCAACTTTCAACAGTTCATTTATTGAATGCTCAAAGTTAAAATGATTCCAAAAAAGTGACTTATAACCTGTTCTTACACTTATGACAGTTGCAGCATCCCAATGGTCACGTGGTCAAAATTCAGATGCTTGGCAACTGGTTCATATTTATGATGGTTGCAGTGTCCTGGGGTCATGTGATAAGCTTTTGTGACCTTCTGATAAACAAAGTCAATGGGAAATCCATATTAACTTAATAACCACATTACTAATTTAACAAATGTAACGATTCACTTAACAACTGTGCCAGGAAAAGTTTTAAAAGTTTTAAAATGGGACAAACTCACTTAACAAATGAGTTAGCAACATAAATTTTGGGCTCAATTGTGGTAATAACTCGAGACTTACCTTTATATCCAAGACGAAATTCCCTTTTTCCTGTCCAAAATTTCACATGACACTGATTTACTAAAGTATGATTTTTAAAACTTGACGTACATTTAGGGGTTAAGTAAGAATAAAGATGCTCTGAAATGGCCCAATTCTTCATCTGAAGCAGATAAATGCCTTTTTATTTCTCTCATTGTAGGAAATAAAGTATGAAATATAAAATTTCATCTAAAATAAATCCTGAAGTCAAAGATTTTATTTAAGTAAAGGGAAGGTAGGAAAAAAGTTAACAAATCTATTCCTAAACTTGTGATCTTAATCTAAAGTAAGTGTTCTTCCATTATTGTTGTTAACATTGAAAAAACAGAACTCCCGGTAATGAATTTAAGTTATTTATTTATTAGAACTATAACCAGTGGTGGGATTCAAATAATTTAACAACTGGTTTGCCCAGGGTCAGGTTGGCAGTTGTGGGAGGCGTGGCACATCCCTGTCCTCCAGCTCTGCTGTACATGTGCAATGAGCCTCCGATGATGGCCAACCTGACCCTAAATGAATGCATTGTTAATTAGACACACACCCTCTGTCAAAGTGGATCCTGGGCACTGCACTGCAATGGAGAAATGGGCAACGGAGTGGCCGGCATGAGGGAAGGAGGAAGAGCAGGGAGAAGAAAGAGGGAAAGTGGCCTTCTCCTTCCCTTGTGTCGACCGTTCCGTTGCCTGTTTCTCCATTGCAGCACAGCGCCCAGGATCCACTTTAATAGTGGTGGGTAATTTAACAACCAGTTCACACGAACCAGTGCAAACTGAATCCCACTGCTGGCTATAATCATATTATTCTTAAGAGAGGGTCATATAAAAACAAGGAAATAATTTTACTTCTTTACTATGTGTCATTGAGTGAAAAACAACATTCTTAATGATGAAAATTTTACTTTTAAGGAAAAACCTAACTGAATCTATTCATTGATGGATTAGGATACTATTAAAATTAAATTCTCCTGCATTATGGCATGTAACATATAAAAATTATGAAAAAGAAACCTTTTCATAGATACACAGCATTTGAAAATATAACCTGTGCAGAATACCTTGTTTAGATTAGTGAATTACCTTCAGACTAGCATTAAAAATGGTAACAAGCATCTCTATTTTCATCAGATAAATACTAATATTAGTTATTTTAATGTATACAGTTTATGAATCTGATGTATATATTAATCAGAGCTCCATTTCTCCATTTCTCTCTCGATTCTACCAAGTCTTACATTACAGAAAACAAACCTTCCAAGTCTAAAACTAGTTCAGTTTTTGTCTTTTCTGTTGATATAAGCAACTTGTGAAAAGCAAGTGATAAATTATATGCCTTGGAAAGTTCAAGGAAGCTATTTTTAAAGTAAGCATTTTAAGCAGTTACGATTACATTTCAATACTCTGTGCAGTGCAAAATTCTTTTTGCAGTCCAGTTTATGTTGGTGCCTGTTGACGTCTAGCCCACTCTGCTGTATATGCTATAAAAGTTCTACAGGCATTGGGTTTTCTTTTTAGAAAAAAAGAAAGTTTAGGAAACTGTTGAAGTGTTGAAGTTTCCTAAAGGAAAAGAACTTTTTTCTGCCAAAGTATGTAGAACAGAGTCTTTTTGGTGTTGCATCAGTTCTAGAACTCTTTTCTTTAGCAATTGTTTCAACATTCATCTTGCATCTTGCATTCAACATGCAGTATTGGTTCTGGATGACCATAGTGCCAAGGCTTCAAGTGCTTTTGCTATTTTGCTACATTTTGCTATTTTTTTTCTTGGAATCTGCCTATTTTAATTTCTATTCTTGTCATATTGGTCTTATTTGAATTAAATTAGCTTCTGATGTAGTTACATGCCCAGCTCACGGTACCTGTAACAGGGATTTAAACTTGAATAAAAGTTTCCTACCTAACTATCACTGGTAGCCCTGTCTTTTTCTGCAGAAGTAATGGGACCAATGAACATATGGAAATCATTAAAGAAGAAACAAGAATGTCCACTTTCCTGCTGTTTTTAAGGCAAAGGGGTTAATACATTTTTTAAAAAAATCCCCCCAGACATATATTATATTTTAATCTTGCTAATCCTAATCCTATTTTATTTGTTTCCTTCTGGCTGTGAATACTCTCTTTAATTGAGTTGAGATGATATCATTGCAAATTGCAATCAGATTCTTCACTGTGCTTATAACAGCATATAATTTGAACACATGCAACCTGTAAAGCTCTGTAAAGGACCTTGGAATACTCATCTCTAATTATCTAAGTGCTAGAGCCCACTGTAACTACATAGCCAAAAAGGCATTAAGAGTTGTTAATCTAATCCTACATAGCTTTTTCTCTGGTAATATCACACTACTAACCAGAACATACAAAATATTTGCTAGACCAATAGTTGAATACTGCTCATCAGTCTGGAACCCACATTACGTATCTGATATTAGCACAGTTGAGAAAGTCCAGAAATATTTCACAAGAAGAGTTCTCCACTCCTCTACTCGTTGTAGAATACCTTATGCCACCAGACTTGAAATTCTAGACCTAGAAAACCTTGAATTATGCCATCTTCGGTCCGATCTAAGTATGGTATATAAAAGCATACATTGCAATGACTTATCTGTTAATGAATACTTCAACTTCAACCATAACAACACAAGAGTACACAATAGATACAAACTCAAAGTTAACCACACCAAACTTGATTGCAGGAAATACGACTTTAGCAACAGAGTGGTCAATGTCTGGAATACTCTACCTGACTCTGTGGTTTCTTCCCCAAACCCCAAAAACTTTAACCTTAAACTGTCTACTATTGACCTCACCCCTTTCCTAAGAGGTCTGTAGGGGGTGTGCATAAGCACACCAATCATGCCTACCTTCCCTGTCCTATTGTTTCTTTTATTTTTCTTATATGTACTCATTTCATGTATTCATAACTATGTATATACTTATACCTATTATCTTGCAAGTGATTGACAAATCAAAAAAAACAACACCTTTTTTATATTTTAAAACTGCAGAATACTTGGATGAGGCTGTTATGCTGGTAGATAGACATATTATGTGATATATGTTTAAGAACTATTTCTAAATAGAGAAGTAAAATATTTCTTAAGTTTCAGATTCAAGTTAGGCAAAATGTCAACATTCTTGGTAGTATTGTTCCTTTTGGTAGAAGAATCTTTATCACTTTTTTAAAAAGTCTCAGGATAGGAGACACTTCAGTAGCAAAACATGATCTCTTAGCAACAGTCCGACTCACTTTAAAACAATTTTCTAGAATGATAAAGTGATCAGGCCTATTCATCACTCTCACCAATACTATGGCCAGCATATTTTTCAATGGGTCTATTTTTATTAATTAAGTAACTGGGAAGATCAATAACAGAACAGCAATATAAATTTGGCTCTGACAGCTGAAAGCTTTAAACCAAACTGCACTTTCATATTCTTGACAGTTTGACAAACCAACTAAAGTGGGGAAAAAAGAATCACATTAAAAATGTCCATGGAAATGTTCCCTTTTTGAATTAGTCATGTATTAATTGCTTAAAAGTTAAAATTTAAACACATATATTTTAATTTTAATAGTAATTGAATTGTTAACCATTTCAAGGTATTATTGTAAACTGCCTAGGTGGTAGCAGTATATAAATTATTGGATGGATAAATTAATTAGCAAGTCAAGCATGTTAAATTTGTGGGCAGCCTCTTGAATTATTCCATTATTTCTGTTTCATATATATTTTCTTACAATTCAAGTCTTTCACCCATTAATCATTATCTTCTCAAAGTATACAAATGAGGAGTTGTGAGAAAAATCAAGTCCTAAACTCCAGAAGTAAAGGAATTTTCTTAGCATCCGTGATGATGAAAGGTGTGATAATTTAGTGACATTTTTTTCATATATTGTAATTAAACAATTTATGCATGTTGATATGCATTATAGGTCTTTCCTTAGCCATTTGTGTCTATATGAGTAAAACTATATTGAATGTTATCATCTCTTTCATCAATTTGCCATTTTGTGCATTTGATTTTAATGATGCATGGTTTTATTTTCTTTCTTCTTTTTTCTCTGTTGGCTGTTATATGCCAACCAGATGTTGTACTCATATAGTATGAGGTAGGTACCCATATAAAAGCTTGTAAAAAACAAACCTGAGCCAAAAAAAGGTTTGTTTATTAAAGGCATAAATACTCTAATTACGAGGAATGAGTTAACTTTTTTGAGTTGGATATATTGTGATTTGGAAACTATGGAAGGTAATAAATGAGAATCATATGTATAATAAAACAAGTACAGTGGATTGGGTCTAGGAATTGACAATGCATTGTCACAGTGACAGGAGAGTTACCTGTAGCACCAAGTTACTGAAGCAGCTCATGAAAGGAAACCAGTTAAAGTTAAGATGACCTTTGTAGCTTTAGCACAGAATTAATATGAAGTAAAAGGCCTGCATGGATAGAGCATTTTATCCTGGTCAACAGATAAAAGCCTAGGCAATGGATAAAAATACCAGCATTAGTCAGAGGAAAGTAAATACCATAATGAATTTTCAGAGAACATTGATAGAAACTGTGGCAGTAAAACTCAAGAAGAATAACTTGTTATATATAACAATCATAAAATTAACTTGCTGTGCAGAATAATAACAGAGCTCAAGATCTCTATAGCTATGTAACCAAGAAGGACAAGACTTATTTTGTAATATGAATACACACACACACACATACACATTTAACTAATAACATGAGTTCATACAAAGTGGATGGCTATAATAAATTCAAATAAATAAATATCATCTTGAGACATTGGGACAATAGCAATGCCTTGTCTCTCTTTCTCATCTTGAGTGATGATGTATGTGGATATGAAAAGGAATAGGGAATATGAATAATGTTTTATATTTTCCTCCCTCTCTCCCTTCTGTTTCATCATCAAGTTTATCTTGACTTTTGACAATTGCATGATATGACCATGCAGTCTTTTTTGGCAGCATTTTTAGAAATGTTTTGACATTTACTTCTTCCTTAAACAGAGAAGAAATTACTTCTCCAAAATTATCCACTTGACTTTTATGTTCTTGTTCTTGGCTTCTAGGATAAAAACTCATGATCTCCAAGTTTTTAAATTAGCATCTTTAATCACTATTCTTCTTTCATTAGCGGACTTCTGTCAATCAGAAAATCTAGCAAGGAATTTTTTTTTCATTACATAATCTTTCCAGGTTCTGAAAGTCCAGTTAATCTGGTGCTTTTAGTTTTGAGACTCACTGAATGATAAAAACTCTTGATTTGTTTCTATTTTATTAGTTATTAGCTTCTTTTTTTCAAGAATTCAGGCCAATTTCATTTTTAATGACTTTTCTTTTTTTAAAAAAAATTCACTAATACTGCCATAAAATTGTGCAGGTATTGCTTTCTTAGTCCCAAAAACTTAAGTTGCACCGTCTGTCTTTGGCACACATCTGCAAAGATCTTTATTTTCAGTTTGTCTTGTTCAAAATAAGTGCTGTATGTAACCTGATTTTAACTAATCAGGTTAAGTGTTAATTCAGGTGTTAACCTGGATTAACACAGCTGAAGTCTCTTAGCAACTGGTAAATACTGATTTCTCCTCCTGAACCCTTCAGTGCCCTACTTATGGACAAAAATGCTGAGATTGACTTAAAAAGAGCATCAGTCTCTATTGTGGACCCTGCTCTAATAACTGCTCTCTTAATCATATTATAATGTGGCAGAGATAGCTTCATCAAATTATTCATGTAGATATGTATTGGTTCATGCACATTCTCTCTTGAACTTAGCAGTGTTAATTTTCCAATAAAATTTCCAAATATTTTATTAAAGAAGCAGCGAGCCAGTATTATTTTTATAAATTTTGTAATAAAAGTAAATAACTTTAATATATAATTTCCTTTAGTATAATTTATGCAATTAAAAGTTTACGGTGCTTGTTTTTAATAGTAAGGCAGCAATGCTATTCTTATGCTTTTATTTAACAAAGTTGAAATGAGGTTCATTAAAATATTTTCTAAGAGTGTGTATCTCTCAAACATTAGAGTACCTTAAAAGAAGAGAGCATGTTTTAACTCAACAACATTCTTAATCATTGGGGTTTTTTTTGTATCCTAATAATTGTATTTGAAAAAAATGCTTTAATTCTGTTGTTTCATCTATAAAAAATGGGCATAAAGGATATTAACCTTTAACTGACTGCAATATTTGTTCCTTTAGTTATATTTTGTTACAAAAGTATTAGTGTCTATTTATGGTTTCCAGCCTTCTCGTTCTAATTCTTTAACTTAATTGTGAAGGTGATGTCATAATTGTCCTTATATGGATCCAGTTATTTAAGCCTAGTTTCAGATCAAAATACACAAGGACATGAACATAAGAAATGAGTGGATAAGTAGATAGCTTATAATTATTTTTAAATTTTGATAAGCAAGAGCAAAAGTATAGCAATTTATACAAACATTTAAAAATATAGCATTTGCTATCAATTCAGGAAGCTGAAATAGTTGTCTGATTTCTTTTATAAAACTTATAGCAAGGCCACCCTATTAAAGAGGACAACATAATAGGATTTTTAAAGATGGGATACACTACTACCATATTAACACAAGTTTCATATAAGATTTAGATGGTGCTAGACATGCGTTAACATTTTAAATAATTTCCTAATGTGTGAAGATCATGCTGCATTGGTCTTCTTATTAACGTGTTTCTTATTAATGTGCATAAATATTCATTGACAAGTACAAAAAACAAATTTACTTATATATGTCTCTGAACTGTTTTTAGTTAGGGATCCTATGTGGGTCCTAATTATATCCTATCTACCTATCCACCCATTTCTTATGTTCATGTCCTTATATACTTTGATCTGAAATTAGATTTAAATAACTGGACCCATATAAAAACAACTATGACATCACCTTCACAGTCAAGTTGACTTCTAGTCATAGACAATGAGAGACATGAATTTGATCTACAAATCGAATCGTAGACAAACCAAATGAAAATAAGGCAAAACAACTAAATCCAGTACCAATCCTGTGGATACATTTCATTTAAGAATACAGTATTACTGCTTTTTAGGTCTGGTTCTGAGAAAGAGTAGTGGAAAATGTTAAGGCTATATGAAACCTCAAAGAAACTGTTTCAGTTTGATTGACATTTAAATCAAAGCATGATTTTAATATTGTTCCATGAATTGTTAAGGTACTGAGTAGCTTATGGTTACGTTCTACTATACTATTCAGCACAAGAAAAGCTGTACTATAATATCTGCCTTAAAGGCCTTTGATATATTTATTTTACAGGGTTGTGTATCTTCTTAATACCTTAACTTTTTTTTTGAATTTTTATTGGTTTTTAAGACAAACATAGACAAACAAAACATAAAAACATCAAGCCATCTTCCATATATATACATACAGTGTGTCGATTGGTTTACAAATTGTTTTGTGCTTCCATTTCATAGTCTTCAATTACAATTACATTGTATATATACTCATATTTTCAATCAAATATTAAATACATTAATATCATTGTTAATCAATCATTTGACTATACTTTTATTCTTTCATGTTTTATGAAATAATCCATATTTTACTTAGTTTGTTTTATCAGTTCATATTATCATCTCAATCTATCATACAATCATTTTGTAGATATAATAAGAAAAGAATATATCTTTATATATTTATTATTTTCTAAGAATCTACATATTTCATTACCATGTTTTATTGTCTAACCATTGATAGAATAGATACCAAATTTTATAAAATTGTTTATCATCTTGTTCTCTGATTTCAAATGTCAATCTACTCATTTCAGCACATTCCAATATTTTTTTAATGATTTCCTCCTGTAATGGTATTTTCTAATTTTTCCAGTTTTTGGCAAATACAATCCTAGCCGCTGTTAACACATTTACAATCAGGTATTTCAATTCTTTACTATATATTTCAGGTAAAATTTCCAATAAAAATATCTCTGGTTTCAAGTCTATATGCTTTTTTGTCATTTTTTCCAACCACGTGTGGATTTTAGTCCAATATTTTTTAGCATCCGCACAAGTCCACCACATATGGTAATATGAGCCAGGTGTCTGATAACATTTCCAACATTTTTCGGATTTGTTCTTGAACATTCTTGCTATTCTTGTCAGGAGGAAATGCCACCTGTAAAAAATCTTATACAAATTTTCTTTATATGCTGTTGACATTGTCATTTTATAATTTTGAGACCACAATTTTTGCCATTTCTCTAGATCAATCCCATATCCAAAATTCTTACCCCAAGCAATCATCGTTTCTTTAACTTGTTCTTCTTCTAGTTTAATTTCTAATAAATATCCATACAATTTTTTAATCACCTTTTCATCAGTACCTGTTAAAATCTTATCTAAGTCAGTCAGTTTATCATAGAAACCTTCTGTGTTAGAATCTTTATCATATCTTGATTGTATTTGCACATATGAAAACCAATTCATCTTTATACCTTGTTTCTCTAATTTTTGCATAGATTTAAGTTCACCCTTTTCATTCAATATTTCACCATATCTAACTGTTTGTTCCTTTTTATATATTATAGGATAAGAAAATGCTTCAATAGTCGATAGCCAGACTGGAATTTTCAAGTAACATTGTCTTTTATTTTTCTCCCAGTTTAACCGCAGAGACTCCCGTATATAATGTCTTCTAAAATACCCCTGTGTTTTAGTTCCTTTATACCATAGTTAATACCTTAACTTTTTGACAGACTACAACATTAAACAATAGAAATCAAAATAATTAGAAAAGAACAATATATGTCTCAAAATAAGACAATAATTAACATCCTAAAAGAGTTTCTCCATCAATCCTATCCATGGTTTAAGGAAAAACAAGTTTTCAAAATTGTTTTAATTAGTAGCCTGTCAGTGTACTCTCATTCTTAGTTCAGCTGCAGCTTCAATAACCTATGTGGCACACAATGTATTGTGTGAGGTGACCAGATGTCTATAATAGTAACTATCTGTAATACACTCTTACCAGTCGAATGGACACAGCTGATAACCAAATTAATCTGTTCAAACTGCAGTAGTATTTTGCTTCCGAAAAGCAAAATTTACACCATTTAGGTGAAATTGCTGTCTGAAGCAGCATGTCTCAGTAATTCCATAAAAAGGCATCCAGGTGAATCATCCTATTCTTTTTTAAGTCTTTCCTGGAATTAAATTTCTATTAAATTCAATTAATTTCACTAAATTAAATTAAATGAATTCAATTCAGTTCAAGATAAGGCTGGAAGAGCTGAAAAGAATACTTTTAGAGCATGTTACAACTTCAGTAAAACTGTTTTGAACCCTTTTCAAAATGAAATATTATCTCTTTCCTTGTACCTTGCTATTGACCATCTCTAAGACGCTTTCTTTATATTCATTTGAGCTTTATATTATGCATTAAGGCAGCATTCATTTTTGTTATTGTTTCAGACATTGCTTTTATTAGATTTCATGAGTGTATTGAAAAGTTCAGTATCTTTGTTCGTGAAGACAGGAATTGCAATCATTCTGTTGCTAGAATCATGTATATCTTTCACATATTTGGCTTTTATACATTAATTTCTTTTGCAAAGTGGTTATGATCATAGGACAATACACCAGAAAAATAGAGTACAATCATCATATTGTACTTATTCATAGATGAAAACAAATTTGACTTTGTACTAGCAGTTATCCATTTTTAAAACACGTGAAAAACTAAACTTAGAGAAATCTATTCAATTCAACTTTCTCATAAAGAAATAAATGTCCAAAGCATGAATTAATGAATCTAACCTATTGTTACCAAGCCCATTACTGTCATTAGATGGAAATCCAAAACTTTTTGAAGGAAAAATAAATATGCTAACTTCTTGTCATTATGCTGGTAATAGTTTCACTAATGCTGCTATTAACGTTTCACTAATGTTGATATTAAAGGGTATAGAGCAGGAATAAGCAACTCATGTGCTCCAGCACTACATTTGCAGTACAAAAGCATCACTTTTACAGAGATTAAGCATAGCTAATGTTAGATTGTCTCTTAGTTTTTTAATCTTACAAAAATAAAGATGGAATCAGTCCTGTGGGGACAAAACAACTCCATTTCCTTAACTCTTCCTTACCACGTTTTAAAAAAAATTACACTGCCAGGTTTCAATAATTTTGACACTAAATTTCAGAAGTGTGTTGGACTGAAAAAAAAACGAGTTAAAAGTCACCCAGGTAGCTCTCATGCCTAAAACAGGACTAGAATTCATAATCTCCTGGCTTGTAGAATGGGGCCATATTCAAAATATCACATTTTATTGTTGGTGGTTTGTTCTCCAAGCTTGTTGTTTAGTTTCCAAATGTTTCATCACCAGGTTAGGTAACATAATCAGTGGAACTTTGATTGAGGTATCCTGTTTCAGTTCTCTTCTGTTTTTATAGATCATATGAGGTTAGTTGGACATGTGATTGGTCACCCCGTGTGAGGATCACATGGCCAGCCAGAATCACAATACCCTCACATGGTGTGACCAGTCAGTCATGTAACCAACTAAACCATGTGAGATCTATTAAAGCAGAAGAGAACTCAACTACAACATGAAGGTTTCTTCCAAATAGATTTAGGGTTTATAAATAAGACAGGAAAGATAAAGCATGAATAGATTTGGGATAGAAGACTAGAATAAGCTCCTGAAAGGAAAGAAGATTATTCAGTGAAGCACAGAGTAATGAATAACAAAAAAACAAAACAAAAAAAACCAGAATTGGAAGGGACTTTGGAGGACTTCCAATCCAGGCAGGAAACCCTATACCATTTCAGACAAATAGTTGTCCAATATCTTCTTAAAAACTTCCAGCACCCACAACTTCTGGAGGCAAGTTGTTCTACTGATTAATTGTTCTAACTGTCAAGAAATTCCTCCATAGTTCTAGGTTGATTATCTCCTTGATTAGTTTCCATCCATTGCTTCTTGTCCTCATTTCAGGTCCTTTGGAGAATAGGTTGACCCCTCTTTGTTTGTGGCATCATCTTAGATACTAGAATATTGCTATCATGACACCCCTAGTCCTTCTTTTCATTAAACAAGACATTTATTAAATAGACATATAATTATAAACTAGGTTCATTAAACTAGAATGACCACACAAATATCAGCTAGGCAAAGATGCAAGTCTTGAGAGCACTTAAGATTTGCATACTTCAGTAATTAGTGCAAGTGAAATAATGGCAGAGAATAGTCCATTAGTCACTCTTACAGAGAGATTAAAAAAGCAATATGCACAATTTATGGAGCAGTAAGTTTGTTCTGTGGATATGCATATTCTCCCTCCAAACACGCCAAGAACATATTGGCAAAGGAAGACCAAGCTACTGTTCTGGCTTCATTAAGGGGAAGGGGGGAAAGCAAGCAGTCTGTGAAATGTTATTTAAATTCTCTATAACTCTGGCCAATGTCATTGGTCCTAGTCAATGGTAAGGAATGCCAAAAATAATACAGCAAGATGAACTACATGCATACATGTATATCCCACAATTTCCTTTGGGTATAAGCAGAGCTTTACAAGTACAGAAAAAGATCAAGAACTAGAATGCAAAATAAATGAAAGAGAGAAGATAAACTACGGTAAATTAAATCTAGCCTATATCATTTTGTATGCTGTTCTAGCAAAGAACACAAATTAATCTTCTGGCTCTAATTTTTCATGATTTATATATCTAACCTTTTTATATTTCTCAGTGATCTGCCAAGCAGTAAAAATCCTGCATTTCCAAAATTTTATTCATATTCACCTATTGTACCTTTAGCCTGAATTTTGCCAAATTTTTCCCTAGGCAAGCTTAAAAAATATATAGTTTTTGATATCTTTACTTTCAAACAGGGACTTTCACTTAACAAGCAAAATTCTACCTTTACAGAAATATTAAATGAATAGCATATTTTCCTGCTACACCTGTAGTCTTATCATTGTACTCCCTTAGAACATTTATGACTTCTTGTTATCTTTTTTTCTAGGATTCTAATATTTATAGCACTTTCTTTGACCAAGCTCTGCAGTACATCACTAACATTCCATACGGAGCTCTAAAATGTTTCTTCCATCATTCTTTCAAATTCCATGTATTTTTCTCTCATCTTCATATGTTGCAGTACTTTTATATATATTCTTTTTATCCACATCCTCTTTCAATTCATAATTCACTATTTTCCATAGTGCCTGTTAAGCCTGTATTCCCCAATGGGTGTTAAGGAAAACAAACTAAATAGAACGTGCAGCGAAGTCAGATAGGAAGACAGGTAAATGTGTGAGATAAGTTTTCTAGTTAACACGCAGTAAAAATACAGATACGCTTGTGCTATCAAAAATATAGTTTATTCCATTTAAGAATTATAGCATAGTCAAAATAACGGTCCATTAGTCATATATCAATTTCAGTCAAGTCTTGTCGGGGATACTCTATTTGCAAAATCCGTGTTGAATAGCCAATGTCAGTACACTTACAATAAATCAGTCCAATCTTTATTTTCTCTCCGTTGAGAAATATCAACACTCCTCTTTCTCTCCCCGTTTCAGCAAGAATGCAGTCATCAATCCATCAAGTAATTAGGGATCAGTAAGCCAGAGAGAGAGAGCTGCAATTGCCTCGCTTCTGATATAGTGCTTTTACAACCACACCCTTAATTACATTCTTGCAGTTAAAGTTACACACACTTTAACTACCAAACCATGATACCTTATTTATTATTTTTACCCAAACCAGTTAGGGTAAACAATGTTATCCCTAACAGTGCCTACTAACATAACTCACACAAGCTTTCTGTCATCTAGTTTTGTTCACTGTGTTCTGAGCAGTTTGCATGTCCTCTTTCCTTACCTTTATTTACCATTTATTCCATTCAAAGACTAATCCATTTTATAGTACTTTTTAATACAGAATTTGTACTTCTTCCTGCCATTATTGTACATTTAGTAGTTCCTTTCATTTATTTAATTTTCTTCTGTGCTAATTTTCCTCTGATAGATACTAAAGCTTCCAACAATGATCTGTTTCACCTTCACTACCACTTTTTAACAGCTTAACAGAGTTAGAAGGGACCTTATAGGTCATCTAGTCCAACCCGCTGCCCAAGCAAAGGACTCTACACCATTTCTGATAGATGGCAGCCCAGTCTCTTCTTGAAAATTTCCAGTGATGAAGCTCCAACAACTTCTGAAGACAAGCTGTTCCATTGGTCAGAAAATTTCTCCTTATTTCCAAGTTGAATCTCTCCTTCACTTCAGTTTCCATCTATTATTCCTTGTTTGGCCTTCAGGTGCTTTGGAAAATAGCTTGACCCAGTGGTGGGATTCAAATTTTTTTACTACCGGTTCTGTGGGCATGATTTGGTGGGCTTGGCTTGACTTGGTGGGCATGGTTTGGTGGGCATAGCAGGGAAGGGATACTGTAAAATCTCTATCCCCACCCCACTCCAGGGGAAGGATATTGTAAAATCTCCATTGCCTTCCCACTCTTGGAGTAAGGTTACTGAAGAATCCCATTCCCTCCCCATCTCACTAACCTGTTTTCCAGCTCCTTTCTCCTGTGCAGGGCAACAAAAGAAGAATCAGTCAATCAGCTGGGACTCAGGAGGCAGACAATAGACGGGAGAGGGGCCAGTCAGAGGTGGTATTTGCTGGTTCTTCAAACTACTCAAAATTTCTGCTATCAGTTCTCCAGAACTGGTCAGAACCTGCTGAATACCACCTCTGGCTTGACCCCCTCCTCTCTGTGTCAGACCCTCAAATATTGGAACACTGCTATCATGTATCTCCTGGTCCTTCTCTTCACTAGACTAGCCATGCCCAGTTCTTGCAACCATTCACCGAATGTTTTAGCCTCCAGTCCCCTAATCATCTTGGTTGCTGTTCTCCACACTCTTTCTAGAAACTCAACATCTTTTTTTATACCAGTAGTATAATCCTCATCTCTCTTATGTCCTTAATAAATTCTGTCAATCAATTATTATAAGCAAACATACAAAAAGTTTTAGTTTTTTATTTTTGCTCATGAAGCAATCATCATTCACATTCATTCTTGGATCTCCACACAATTCAACCAACGTTTTCTGTCCCCTCTCTTGTTCCCAGCATCCACTCATTGGGTTTCTTTTTCCCCTGAATCACATTTATTCAGAATATTGCACAATTATCTTGAAATACATCCCTAGTTCTTCTATTACACCATTCTCTGGAACCAATTTTCATATTCCATCAACTGACATCAATTTATGAAATGCTACTTTCATAAAATCTTGTAACAATATAGATGACTGCACTTCAGATCTTAAAACATACACTTAAGCTTTTTTAAAGCTCATAATTAATATACATATTCAATAGCATTCATATATTTATCAATGGTCCAGAGTTGCTAGGAATCAGGCTTATAAATTATTATTTTACTTCATGATATCATATCACTTTCATTCAGATTTGTTACATCTTTCCTTTTTCTTTTTGTTTCACAAAAACACAACTATTTGCCATATACCTCTCTTATATAATAAAGAATCACTTTGGTCACCCACTATGGCTATCATTAGTTGAGGTGCTCATTTAATGAAGAAGAGGAGAGAAGAAAAGTGAAAATAAGAGAGAGAAAGAAAAGGAGAAAGAGGGGAGAGAGAGGAAGAGGAAAGTTGTTAGCAACTTTAATTGTACAATATGCAAGTTGCAGCAAGTAGACATGAGGAAGTGACAAACATTGCAATACAGATTTTGCCCTGTTTATACTTGATAAACATATGCAATACAAGTAAGAAAGAGAAGAGCTTGCATTGTAACATCACAATATATTTCATCATTGTGACCAGTTATGGATGACTATATTCCTAATGGCAGTGCTTTTCTATACATATGCATGCAAACGCTAGAATTTTTTAAAACTTATATGCAAGGATATGTATTTTTTTAAAGAAAGGAAAAACCAGAGTAAGGATATTTCATTGTTAGCTTAGAGGTATTAAATAAAGCTTGTCACCTTGTACCTGTTTTTTAAATTGGTCTCAACAGTGATTTGCTTAACAGGGATTGTACAGCACACCATAAAATCAGCTTGATTTTGCTCTCTAAAAATGCTAGGACTTTGCAAAATGTTGCTTCCTAACCACTCACAAAGGAAAATTGATTGATTGCTGTGGCACACTGATCAATCACAATTGCACTTGGAGCTGGCTTCTTCCTACTATAGTTGTGAAACTTTTTTTAATGGAACTGGAAGCAGAGATCGTTGCTACAGAAACAGAAGCAATTCATGACATCATCTTTTGGGTGGTGGCTCATCAGTTATTGGAAGAGATGCCTGTTATATTTTGCTTTCCAGGTTTTCTACTCCTGGTGTGGAAACTGGATAACTTGATGGCAGGACAAAATAAACCAATAACATACAGAAACACCTACTAGAGAAATGCCATTATAATTAATAGATGAAAGACTTGGAGATTATTTTTACTCTTAGTGTTATTCTTTTTTTTTTTTTAAAGTTTTATTGATTTTAACAACAAACCAAAAAACACATAAAACATAAAACATAACATAAAAACATCATCATCCTTCATAAATTTACAGACAGTGTATCGGTTGGTTTACCACTCCTTTTTGTGCATTCATTTCATAGTCATTATAATAATTATATTACATAATAACTCATATTATCAATCAACAATTATATATCCTAATATCATTATTAAACAATCATTTGACTATAATTTAACTAATTCATACTTAAGCGAGATAACTATAGTTTAGTTAATTTTTTCCCCAACAAATCATAAAATCATACCAAATCTATCTTAATAAAGTATTATAAAAGTATTATCAACCCCCAAAAAATGTATATTCATTATTTCCTAAATCTCTAAATATTTTATTATTATATTGTATTATCCAACCATTGATAAAAAAGATCCCAAACTTCATAAAATTGTTTATCTTGTTGTTCTCTAATTTCAAATGTCAATCTACTCATTTCTGCACATTCCAGTATTTTCTTAATAACTTCTTCTTCTGAAGGTATTTTCTCATTCTTCCAATTTTTAGCAAATACAATCCTAGCCGCTGTTAATACATTTACAATCAAATACTTTAAGTTTTTATTATATGTATCAGGTAAGATTCCCAATAAAAATCTCTGGTTTCAAATCTATATGTTTCTTTGTCATTTTTTCCAACCATATGCGAATTCTAGTCCAATATTTTCTAGCATCCTCACAAGTCCACCACATATGGTAGTATGAGCCAGGTATCTGTTGACATTTTCAGCACTTTTCGGATTTATTCTTGAACATTCTTGCTATTCTTGTCGGGGAAAATGCCACCTGTAAAACATCTTATACAAATTTTCTTTATATGCTGTTGACATTGTCATTTTATAATTTTGAGACCACAATTTTTGCCATTTCTCTAAATCAATCCCATATCCAAAATTCTTCCCCCAAGCAATCATTGTTTCTTTAACCTGCTCTTCCTCTAATTTAATTTCCAACAAATAATTATATAATTTTTAAATCACTTTTTCATCAGTACCTGTCAAAATCCTATCTAAATCAGTCAATTTGTCATAGAATCCTTCCATTTTAGAATCTTTAAGATACCTTGAATGTATTTACATATTGAAAACCAATTCATCTTTATGCCTTGTTCTTCTAAGTTTTGCATCGTTTTAAGTTCACCCTTTTCATCTAATAATTCCCCATATCTAACTGTTTGTTCCTTCTTATAGGTTATAGGATAAGAAAAAGCTTCAATAGTTGATAACCAAACTGGGATTTTCAAATAACATTGTTTCTTAGTTTTCTCCCAATTCAACCATAACGATTCCCGTTATATAATGCCTTCTAAAGTAACCCTGTGATTTAGTTCCCTTATACCATAAAAAAGCATGCCAACCCAATAATAAATCATGTCCTTCTAATGCCAACAATCTGGTCTTTCTTAACGTTATCCATTCTTTAGCCCACATTAAGTTTGCAGCTTGATAATACAACTCCCAATTAGGGAGGCCAAATCCTCCTCTAATTCTAGCATCCTGTAAAAGTTTTAATTTTATTCTCGCTTTCTTACCTTGCCATATATACTTCAACACAATTTTATTCAGTTCTTCAAAGTAATCCTTACCTAACCTAATTGGTATTGTTTGGAACAAATACAAAATTCTAGGTAAAATATTCATCTTAATTGTTGAAATTCTGCCTATCAATGACAATTGTAAGTTTTCCCATTTTTTCAAATCAGATGCTATCTGCTGTTTAAGTTTAATATAGTTATTATCTTTCAGTGTAGAACATCTTGACGTCAAATATATCCCCAAATATTTAACTTTGTTCGTAACTTGAATTTTCAATAAGTCTGCCAGCTCTTCTCTTTGTCTTAACAGCATGTTCTTTGTCAAAATCTTTGTTTTGTCTTTATTTATTTTCAAGCCAGCCATCTCACCATATATCTCTATCTTTTCCAATAGTTTTAAAGCTGTCTCTAGAGGGTCTTCCAAGATAAAAACCAAGTCATCGGCAAAGGCTTGCAATTTAAATTCCTCCTTTTTAACTTTCATTCCTTTTATGTTTGTATCCTCCCTAATATTTCTATTTAGCACTTCCAAAGTCAATATAAATAACAAAGGAGATAATGGGCATCCTTGTCTTGTACCTTTTTAATATTAATAGAGTCTGTAAATTCTCCATCTATCATTACTTTTGCCGTTTGCTTATAATATATGGCTTCTATTGCTTGGATAAATTTTCTAGCAAAGCCCATCTGTTCCAATAATAATAACATAAATCTCCAATTCACGTTATCAAATGCCTTTTGCGCATCTAAAAATATCAAAGCCATTTGTTTTTCAGGATGCGACTCATAATATTCCAATGTGTCCAGGATTACCCTCATATTATCTTTAATTTGTCTCTTTGGTAAAAATCCATTCTGATCAGAGTGAATAAAGTTGTTTAAGTATTTTTAAGCCTCTCTGCCAAGATTGAAGCAAAGATTTTATAATCTGCATTCAATAAGGAAATAGGTCTATAGTTCTTAATTTGTAATGGGTCGACCCCTTCTTTTGGGATAAGTGTAATTAAGCTTCTGACCATGTTTTAGGTATTTTCTTGTTTATCATAACTTCATTCATAACTTCTAACAGTGAAGTGCTCAACGATTCTTGTAATGTTTTATAAAATTCTGCTGGGAGACCATCTGGTCCTGGTGCTTTTCCATTGTTCTGTCTGTTAAGTGCTTCAGTTAGTTCCATCATTGTTATAGCACTTTCTAACATTTTCCCAGTTTCATCAGATATCTTAGGTAGGTTAGCATTTTGTAAATACTGTTTAATTTTTCCTTCATCAAAATCCTCCTGTTTATATAGTTGTCCATAGAAATCTTGAGTAATTGCCTTTTTCTCTTTATTACCATAACAAATTTGACCTTGATCGTCTATTAACTGTAATATTTTCCTTGATTCTTTCTCTTTTCTCAATTTATATGCTAGCCATCTACCTGGCCTATTTGCATCTTCAAAATAGTTCTGTTTAGCACTTCTAATTTTTGTGCCAGTTCTTCTTTCTCTACTTGATCCATTTTATGTTTGATTATATCCATTTTAAGTTTAACATCTTTTTTTCTGTGGCGTTTTCTGTAATTCTTTTTCAAGCTTTTTATGGTCATCTTCTAGAGCTTTAATCATTTACCTCTTCTTAATGTTCTTTTTCTTTATATAGTCTATTATTAATCCTCTTGCATATGCCTTCATTGTATCCCAAACATTCTGTATTGAAGTATCTTCCTTTTTATTTTCTTTAAAGAAGAAAGCCAATTCTTTTTCCATCCATTGAGTAAAGTTTTTTCTTTTAAAATAGCATTGTTTAATGTCCATCTAGATCTTCTTTTTGTCCTTTCCATTTAACTGTCATTGGATTATGGTCTGCCCACGTACTTGTTTCAATATTTGTTTCTTGAATATTAGATAATAATTCTGTTGATGTCCAAATCATATCTATTCTGGACCATGATAAATGTCTATTAGAATAAAAAGTGTATTGTTGAATTTTAGCATTTCTTTCTCTCCATATATCTTTTTAAGTTTAATTCATCTGTCATTTTAAAAAAGGATTTAGGGAGAGTCTTCCTATTTTGTCGTGTTGCTTTTGCTGTATAGTCCAGTTTATTGTCTACAATTCCATTGAAATCTCCCATCATAAGTATATTAACATAGTCCAGTCCAATTATTTTCATGTGTAAGTTTTTATAGAATTCTTCTTGTTTATCATTCGGGCATAAATTGCAACCAAGAGCGTTTTTGTATCATTATCCACTATTTCAACCATTAATACTCTTCCGTCTTCATCGGTATAAATCAGTTTTGCTGGAATGGTTTCTCTAATATACAAAACCACTCCTCTTTTCTTACAGTGAGTCAGAGAAGTAAATATTTTCCCTAATTTTAATCGTGTCAATAGTTGTTCATGTTGTTTTTAATGTGAACTTCTTGTAGACAAATTATATCAAATTTTAGCTTCTCTAATTTGCAAAAAGTTTTCCTTCTTTTGGTAGCTGAATTCAGTCCATTTATATTCATGGAAATCAATTTTTTTTCCTCCATGGTTATACTTTATACTTAGGTCTAACAGCTCTCGTGGATCTTACTTCACGTTGTTCTTTGGTCTCCACTTGTCCACCTATTGCGCCTTCTTCTTTTCCCGTTCCCATTTGGTCCTCTTCAAGTTCAGTTAAGATGTTCTCTTTTTCTATCTCCATTTCTCTTCTTTTGAAAAATTCCTTGTAGAATGCTTCTGCTTTCTCAATTGAATCAATTCTATATCTCTGTTCTTGCCATGTAAACATTAATCCTTCTGGAATCAGCCATCTATAATTCACCTCTTTTTTCAATAGTATTTTGGTCAAAAATCGATATTCTCTTCTAATCTCTCTCACTTTTCTGGGTACTTGTTTTAAAACCGCAATCTCTTTGTCTTTGTATTTCAACCCCGTCTCTCTTGCCACTTGTAATATTTGAGTTTTAATAGTTTTTTGGTGAATCTGACATGGACCTCTCTTGGTAGTTGGTTCCTCATCGCATATCTTGTAAAGACTCGATATATCTCATCTACCCCATCCATCATCTTTTCCTCTGTTATTTCCAAGGCTCCAGCCAAGATTTCAATCATTACAGCAGTCAAATTCTGTCCTTTTTCTTCCTCAATATTTTGAAATCTAAGGTAAAATTCTGACCTGTCCATCTCCCACTTCAACATCCCACTTTTTCTTGTTCAACCATTGTTAATCTGCTATCAATATTTCCAATTATGTCATCGCTTTGCTTATCTTTCTCTTCTATTTTTGGATTCTCTCATCATGTTTCACCATCATCTGTTGAACATTTTCAAATTTTTCATCAATCTTCCCAATTCTTTGGTCAATACTCTCCATTCTTTGTTCCATAGTTTGTTCAATACTCTCCATTCTTTGTTCCATACTCTTAGTGTTATTCTTTTGATGGAGAAAAAGGAATATATATATATATATATATATATATATATATATATATATATACACATAAATATATATATATATATATATATAAATATAAATATAAATATAAATATAAATATAAATATAAATAATATAAATATAAATATATATTCTTAAGTTTTCGCAGGTGTTTATATGTATGGTATTCAGCTTTGTTCGGGTATTTTCCCACGTCATTATAGTTGTGCTTTTAAAGTTGTAACAATGTTTCAGCAGAATCTCATCTGCCATCATCAGGCTTCTGTAGGCTAGCACCAAATTTAAAACAGAAATGGCTGTGAAAGTCTGACTCACAGACAAACACAATACACAAGCCTGATGATGGCAGATGAGATTCTGCCGAAACATCACTACAACTTTAAAAGCACAACTATAATGACATGGGCAAATACCTGAACAAAGCTGAATACCATACATATAAATACCTGTGAAAACTTAAGAAAACATATATGTATATATCAAAAAAATAAAGGGAACACAAAAATAAGACATCCTAGATCTGAATGAATGAAATATTCTTATTAAATACTTTGTTCATTACATAGTTGAATGTGCTGACAACAAAATCACACAAAAATTATCAATGGAAATAAAATCTAGCAACCCATGTAGATCTGGATTTGGAGTTACACTCAAAATTAAAGTGGAAAGAAACACTACAGGCTGATCCAACTTTGATGTAATGTCCTTAAAACAAGTCAAAATGAGGCTCAGTAGTGTGTGTGGCCTCCACGTGCCTGTATGACCTCCCTGCAATGCTTGGGCATGCTCCTGATGAGGTGGTGGATGGTCTCCTGAGGGATCTCCTCCCACACCTGGACTAAAGCATCCCCCAACTCCTGGACAGTCTGTGGTGCAACGTGACGTTGGTGGATGGAGTGAGACATGATGTCCCAGATGTGCTCAATTGGATTCAGGTCTGGGGAACGGGCAGGCCAGTCCATAGCATCAATGCCTTTGTCTTGCAGGAACTGCTGACACACTCCAGCCACATGAGGTCTAGCATTGTCTTGCATTAGGAGGAACCCAGGGCCAACCGCACCAGCATATGGTCTCACAAGGGGTCTGAGGATCTCATCTCGGTACCTAATGGCAGCCAGGCTACCTCTGGCAAGCACATGGAGGGCTGTGCAGCCCACTAAAGAAATGCCACCCCACACCATTACTGACCCACTGCCAAACCGGTCGTGTTGGAGGATGTTGCAGGCAGCAGAACATTCTCCACAGCGTCTCCAGACTCTGTCACGTCTCTCACATGTGCTCAGTGTGAACCTGCTTTAATCTGTGAAGAGCACAGGGTGCCAGTGGCGAATTTGCCAATCTTGGTGTTTGCTGACAAATGCCAAATGTCCTGCACGGTGTTGGGCTGTAAGCACAACCCCCACCTGTGCACATCGGGCCCTCATACCACCCTCATGGAGTCTGTTTCTGACCATTTGAGCAGCCACATGCACATTTGTCCCCCTGAAGAATGTAATCACCTGCAAAAGTATAAAAAAGTATTAAGTGGCAGGTACCTATACTTGCTTGCAGAGATTGTTTAAAGCTTATTGGCACTCATAGGTTTTCAAAATTCTATGATGGTTGATAACAAATGCAGGATATATTTCAGACATGCTGCAGAAATAATAAACCTTAGATAATACATGAGGGATTTTTGAGCTATGAAGATGAATCAAAATGCTAATAAATATCAAGCCCTTTGCTCTTGAAGTTTTCCATGGTGCACAACCCTGGAAACAAATGTGGTTTAAAATTCTTTTGAAGATAGCACTCTAGATTCTAATATTAATTAATATTCAGGGGTGTTTTGAATCAGCATTCAAGCATACATTGTCTATTGTCTTCCAAACATTATTTTAAAACAAACGTGACTTTAAAGAAGATGATGTCTATTACACTTGACTAAGCAAACTTGTAAACATAAGGAAATTATTATCATTCAATAACACCCATTTTGAAAACACATTTATAAAATCCAGCTTCTTTTTAGTCTTCTTTCTGATCTGAATAGATTACTTTAATGGGATAGCAGTATATAAAAGTTAAGTGATTAATTCATGGAGAAAACTTATCTATATGGATGCTAAGAATTGAAAATTATTTTACAGCATCCCAAAGCAAGGAATTCTGAGAATTGTCATCCTAAAAACATGTGGTACCAGGTTATCTATTTTTGAATTATATAATAAAGTCATAGGCTGGTATTGACTACTTCCTCAAATGTTTTCCTCCTTTTTCTGATAACATTGTTGGTATTAAAATTATGCATATTGTATAGAAAAGTAGGATCAAAAGCAGTTGAAGGCATCATTTAAAGTTCAAACCCTGCTAAGGAAACCACATTAAAGCATCCACAAAAGATGTTTGTCTTGATTCTGCTTTAAACATAACAAGCATAGGAAGTCCACCAGCTCTTTAGGTTCATTTAATTACTGTTTAGTGAACTACTGAACTATGTTTAATATTAAAAAGTGTTTTTTAAAAAAGCCATCAGAATCTGCCTTCTTGTAACTTGAATCCATATACCACGTGTTGCAATCTGCAACAGTCGACAATAGGATTCCAGAGCGCTAACCTTCCAGTAAAACTGCTGTCCAAACTTCCGCCTACATCATCGATCATCTGGGATTGTCAAATCCCACATCGGAGGTCCTGATCTCAGAGTGCAGCCCTGCTAATTCATGCAGTAGCCTAATTTCTAAGATCGCTGACCAAAGACAAGGGGAACCGTGAGAAGACAGACCTAATCCCTGAGATCACTAGCTGATGATCTGAAGTAACAAGTGAAGATTAACCTTCTGCCAAAAGACTGCCATAGTTACCTTCAGCCTAATATGTTCCTGAAGACAAGAAGATCCGTGTGAAGACAGATCTGGTTCCCAAAAATCACTAACTGAAGATCTGAAGAAACGAGTAAAGGGTAACCTTCTGCCAAAATATTTTCATCTATACTTCCAACCTTATATATGCCTTTTTCCTATACCCCCCAGGACCATCCAAACTAAATCTTCTCCTCTTCCTCCCATTATTCTCTTCCTGCCCTAATTTTTCCAAATATAACTCTGTTTAATTGATTAACTGATCTTACCAAATGATTAATTAATTTTTACAATTATTTATCATTAGTGAGTAATATATTATTATAGATTATCATAGACTAGTGGTTATTGATTAGTTTGGTTAACTATTTTGAATATTAGTATGATTAGTATGTTTAGCGTAAATTAATGATTAGGACAATTAATTGACTAGTGTGTGTATTGATTAGTGTAATTTAATTATTAGGGTGATTATTGATTAGTTAAATTGACTAGTGTGATTAGTATAATAGACTGTTTTGCACGATATTACTTTATTGATTACCACAATACCTTGTTTGATTGAACAACCTAATCAACAAACCATCTCAATAAACCCACCATGCCAGGAAAACAATCCAATGTCAAACCTCAACCTAAAAAGAAAGAAACCCCCACTAAAGAACCACAAGAGTCTTGCTCTTGCCTTATTTGTAAGGAATCTTTAAAGGAGAATGAAGATTACATCAAATGTTCTCTTTGTAACAACTACATTCACCATAATTGCTTAGGATTACCCAAGCAAATGGCTCTATTCCTAAAAACATCTGCCAATCCTTTTCCATATTTCTGTTCGCCATGCAGACCCAAACTAGAAAAATACATTACCCTGTTTGAAAGAGTTGATACCATTGAAACATGTATAACATCCCTTGACACCATTGTAGCATCCCTGGACACTATACAAACTAAATTGGCAAACCTTTAAAAAAAAAAGATACAGCACTAAAAAACGAACACCAAACACCCATAGAACATATCTCTATTCAACAACTGCAACCAAAACCCAATCCACAAAAAAAAACAAATCCTACAAATATTGATATCCCCATCCTCATCAAAGAAGCTGTTGAGCATGAACGGAAGCGATCAAATGCCATCTTATTTGGTCTAGAGGTCAATGACAATGATGACATCTGTAATATTTGAAACATCATCAGAGAAAATCAAACATCAACATCTCCCCTAAAGAAATACTTGATATTTCCCATGTTGGTCCTGAGTTTAAAAACAAAGATAGCTTTGATGAACCCACGCCTCTGCAGGGTTGTTTGCAAAAATGAAACAAGCAAATGCAAATTCATTTTCTCAATAAATTCACTCGCAAAGAACAACAACAACCATAAGAACCTTCGTTCTCGGCCTGATCTAACCTTACAGCAACGTGTATGATCCCAGGAGCTACGTTCTGAGCTCAAAAGATTACATGAATTAGGTAATACTAATCTATTCATTGATTACTGTGCTGACTGTATCAAAAGCAAGAGCCTCAACCCACGTCACAATATCCATCACCCAAACATCCAACGTTAGGGATGCATGCCCCTTACTTCCTCCAGACCCACTACTTCATATCTTAAATGCAAACTACTTAATGCAAGAAGCCTTGCAAATAAAATGCATGAATTCCTCATCCTTCTAAGCTCAACCACATTTGATATTATATTTGTCTGTGAGACATGGTTAAATGCATCTTTCCCAGACTCCATTACCACTACAAGAGAATATCAAGTTTTTCGGTCAGATCACGAAATTGGTAGAGGTTGTGGACTTGCTATATTCTATAAAAAGTCTCTAAATCTAAAAAAGATCCAAATTATACAAGAGCTTGCTCTTCCCGAGACCATCATCTGTGAACTGTCCTTAAACATCTCGATCCACTTCTTCAACAAATTTCACAACAAACTTCACAACAAACTAACAACAAACTCCACTTCACAACAAACTAAAACACTCAAGGTCCATCCCACCCCTAAAAGAACCAAATGCTAAAGACTGCAATGATGACACCATTAAAGCCAACCTCTTTAACACATTCTTTGGCTCAGTATTTGTAAACAGCAATGGATCATGCCCAATATTTCCTAGTCGAACTACAGACAACTACAATGATCTAATACATATCAATTTTACAGAAGACAAAAGCACTATGCAATCTAAAACCATCTCTATCTATTGGACTGGATGGAGTTTGTGCCTACTTCTTAAAAAAGCTATCCACTGCCATAGCTGAACCTCTAAGCATAATCTTTGAAAAATCTTTCAGGACCAGTTCCTTGCCAAATCTATGGTCACTAGCCACAGTCATTCCCATCTTCAAAAAGGGAGACCCCAGCCTAGTTGAAAATTACAGACCAATCTCTTTATCCTGTGTTTGTAAATTCATGGAATCAATTATTAACCAATCCATTATCCTTCACTTAGAGACAAACAACCTACTCTCTAAGAAACAGTTTGGTTTCAGAAGGAAACTGTCCTGTAACCTGCAACTCTTGCACTGTAGAAACATATGGACTACACGACTTGATCAAGGCAAAGCAATTGATGGAATTTACATAGACTTCTGTAAAGCCTTTGATTCAGTGGTACATGACAAACTACTCCTAAAACTAAGGTCTTATGGTATCCCTGCATAACTGGATAGAAGCATTCCTGTCAAACAGGCAACAAATGGTCAAAATTGGGAGCATCCTATCAAATCCTGTACCTGTCAACAGTGGTGTCCCCCAAGGCAGTGTTCTAGGACCAACTCCCTTCATACTCTATATTAATGACCTCTGTGATTATATTAAGAGTAACTGCGTTCTTTTCGCTAACGATGTAGAGCTATTCAACACCACTGACAATGCTGCCACCCTTCAAAAAGACCTCGACTATGTGTCAGAATGGTCAAACAAATGGCAACTTCAAATCTCAACAAATAAATGCTCTATCTTACATATTGGCAAAAAAAATCAGAAAATAAAATACAAGCTGAATAGTCAAGACATTGTTGATGACAAAAACTTTGTCAAGGACCTTGGAGTACTCATCTCTAATTATCTAAGTGCTAGAGCTCACTGTAACTACATAGCCAAAAAGGCATTAAGAGTTGTTAACCTAATCCTGCGTAGCTTTTTCTCTGGTAATATCACTCTACTAACTAGAGCATATAAAACATTTGCTAGATCAATACTTGAATACAGCTCATCAGTCTGGAACCTGCATTACATATCTGATATTAATACAATTGAGAAAGTCCAGAAATATTTCACAAGAAGAGTTCTCCACTCCTCTAATCGTAGCAGAATACCTTATGCCACCAGACTTGAAATTTTAGACCTAGACAATCTAAAACTACACCGCCTTCAGTTCGATCTAAGTATAGTATATAAAATTATATATTGCAATGTCCTTCCTATCAATGAATATTTCAGCTTCAACCAAAACAATACAAGAGCACTAAATAGATACAAACTAAAGATAAACCGCACCAAACTCGATTGCAGGAAATATGACTTCAGCAACAGAGTAGTCAATGTCTAGAATACTCTATGTGACTCTGTGGTTTCTTCCATAGACCCCAAAATCTTCAACAATAGAGCTCACCCCTTTCCTAAGAGGTCTTTAGGCGATGTGCAGAAGTGCACCAAAACGTGCCTACCATCCCTGTCCTATTCTTTTTTTTCTTATTCGTATCCATTTCATGTATTTATAACCATGTTTATACTTATACCTGTTATATAATAATTGTTTGACAAAATAAAATAAAATAAATAAATAAATAAAATAAATAAAAAATTCTGTATCTTATTTTCTCAAGAGTAAACATTTGCAATTCCATTAAAAGTTATCTTCATAGCACTTTTTAGTTCTTTAATTATACTTACTGCCCTTCTCTGAATGTGTTCTGGTTTGTTTAAATCACTTTTAGCATGGTGACAAGAAAAGGGCAAATTTCCCAACTAAGGATCTGACTAAAGCCGTATAAAGTGGAACTATTATTGCTTGTAATTTACAATTTATGCTTCGGTCAAGTCAGCCTAACATTATGTTTCCTTTTTTGCAGCTGTATCACATTGCTGACTTATATTCAATTTGTCATCAAGTACTATTTTAAAGGTTTTTTTAAAACAAATATTATTGTCAGACCAGGTAAGCTCCACTCTAGGTCAGTTGTATTTAATTTCTGTTTTCTAAATGAAGCCTTTATATTTGTTCCTATTATTTTTTTCATTCTGCTTTTTCTTGAACATGCCAAGTACTGTAAGGTTATGACACAGCTATAGAATCAAACCTGACAATTATTTTCATTATATGTCTTAACAAGAATTATTTTTTGACATTCCATAGGCATAAAAACGGGTGTAATGGGTTTGCATGATGCATTTGCTTATGGCTGCTTTTTGATTCCAATATTATACAACATATATAGGTAGTTCTCAACTTACAGTCATTTGAAGTTACAATGACATCAGAAAAAGTGACCTATGATAGAGATATATTTATTTTGTGATTTTAATATATTTGTCTTTACACTGACCTAATTATTAAAAATGTGTGAATGAAAGATAAGTCTTTACTTGATTTACTTGAATATCTCACATTGTCCAAGATAGAAGCAAGAAGTGGTAAAGACTACATCTAGAGGAATCTAGCACAGTAAGTGAATTGTCCACTAGAAAAAAACCCAAGGGTAAGCAAACCTGGGAAGAACACAGTTGGGGGTCTGTTTAGAAGTGCTCAAAGGTCTTACCATAGCCCATTTCAAGAGTGTGCTTACATGGAAACACACACACACCCCTTTATTTCATGTACTACAGCTTTCCCACTGATCCAGGCATATTACTTTTGTAAAAATTACCTTGTTGCAGCCTTTTCTGCAACATTTGTATTCTGGCTATTAAAGGTATTAGGATAGTTCCATAGTGATATCAAACAAGTGGTGAATACCTACAGCTTTGGAATCAGAACTCCTAGGAAGTGATTAAGGAATAACAATGGCCAGCCTAACTTGCAATATAGAGAATTGTATGCCTTCAACTCCTTGAGGGCTAGAAAAAGATTGTTCTTATTGGTTCCAAATCACCAGAAATTTCCTAGGTGGGGAAGTCCTGTATAATGAGCAGAGGGGCTAACAATGCATGTTATTTGAATTCAGGTCTTCTGTTGAATGGAGGGTCATTTAGCTGTAACCAGCAGAATACTTTTCTATGTTAAGAATGTGCTTTGTTTTCCTATAGGAAGAACCCTTCTATAACAAACCTTTCAGCCACACTTGACATCAAGGTCATCCAGCTGGGGAAGGCTGAGTTACAAGACAAATTTCAGTATATAGTAGATATGTTTACTACTTTGAATTATTTATAAAAATAACAAACTATAAAAAATAAAATTTAAAATACATTTTAAAATATATATATCAGTAAAATGCAAAGTAGATGTTTTATTATCTACTTACACTAAATATGTGAATTCACAAAAGTTTTCATTTGTGTGTTGACTTTTGTTCTTACAGTTCTATATTATATAATACTGCATTCACAAAATCTTTAGAGAAACAGTCAAGAATATGGAACACTGAGACATGGGATATCACTTCCAATTATAAAATATTTTCTTTCCTTCCTTCCTTCCTTTCTCTCCCTCCCTCCCTCTACTGAAATATTTGAGTTCATCAATCAAATACCAAACAAAATGAAGTTTTCCCATTGCTGTTTCCATAGCAATGACATAGGAAGACTACCCTGAATAATTGATATCAATCAGAACCACAAAAAAAGCAGTTTGAAACATATTCCCTGAACAATAGTTTTGAATTCACTCAACATTGGTCCATTTGAGATATGTTTTGCAAGCAATAGCTGCATTTTTGCACAGCTGTTGTGTATTATTCCAGTATTTTATTTATTTATTTATTTATTTTGATTTGCCAATTGTTTACAAGATAATAAGTATAAATGTATACATAGTTGTGAATACATGAAATGGTTACATATAAGAAAAATAAAAGAATAAGAGAAACAATAGGACAGGGACGGTAGGCACGTTGGTGCGCTTATGCACGCCCCTACAGACCTCTTAGGAAAGGGGTGAGGTCAATAGTAGACAGTCTAAGGTTAAAGTTTTTGGGGTTTGGGGAAGAAACTACAGAGTCGGGTAGAGTATTCCAGACATTGACCACTCTATTGCTGAAGTCGTATTTCCTGCAATCAAGTTTGGTGCGGTTTACTTTGAGTTTATATCTATTGTGTGCTCTTGTGTTGTTATGGTTGAAGCTGAAGTATTCATTGGCAGGTAGGACATTGCAATGTATGATTTTGTATACCATGCTTAAGTCAGACCGAAGACGGCGTAATTCAAGGTTTTCTAGTTCTAGAATTTCAAGTCTGGTGGCATAAGGTATTCTACAGCGAGTAGAGGAGTGGAGAACTCTTCTTGTGAAATATTTCTGGACTTTCTCAATTGTGCTAATATCAGATACGTAGTGTGGATTCCAGACTGATGAACTGTATTCGAGTATTGGTCTAGCAAATGTTTTGTATGCTCTGGTTAGTAGTGTGATATTACCAGAGAAAAGCTACGTAGGATTAGGTTAACAACTCTTAATGCCTTTTTGGCTATGTAGTTGCAGTGTGCTCTAGCACTTAGATCATTAGAGGTGAGTATTCCAAGGTCTACCACTGTTTTTGCTTAACTATTAAAGCAACAATATATTTTCCTTAAAATAGTTCCCTTCTTTACATGACTAATCCACAGGTATTTGGAAACTTTTATGACCAAAATGGTATTAAGAAAGTGGGATAAGGTCTCTAGCAAGCAGACAAAAAAGGTTTTATAAATGCAGTTTAATTTCTGAAAGATATAAACCTAACAAATCAGGATGGTAAAACTAATTCTTGCCTACTTGTATTTGACCTTATTCCTAGCCACAGCACACTTTAACTTAGATAAAGTGACACAACTTTTTAGGCTAAGCAATAAACTGTAAGGAATATAGCTTTCTATCTCACTAGAAACAGAACTGATGATAAAAATATCAACTTCTTCCTCAACTTCTAGCTTAGATTTTGATTAGTTCTAGGACATATTATATAAATTGGGTCCAAAGGACAAATTAAATTTACTGCAATATCAGAATTAGAATTGACTGAAGTGAAAAAAAAACCTACATAGAAAAGATTGTATTGGAACTCTGCTTCAAGAAGAATCCTGAAGAATTATTGAATTAATTTTCATGCTTCTTATCAGAAACCATTGAGAATATATTGAAATCATGTGCTACAAGCTACAAATTGAAAATGACTCACCCTTCCATAATTTGACTTTAATTAAATTGTCATACTAGTTTCATCACGTGGAATACTGTAAAGGTTTTCAGATTTATTCAGATTTATTCATTTTATGTTTTACATATTCGATTTATGTATCATCCAATTCTTGACTGTTTCTGGGCAGTTCAAAACATAGCAAACAAAATAAAAACATAATACATAGTGTGCTGAACTCAGTTTAAGGTTCCATAAAACATTTATACATTATAGGAAATTTCAGACATCAATTCAGTGAACTTCAAAGCAATGTGCAAGGAATTTATATCCATTGAAGGAGAATCCATAAAGCATCTTAATCTAGCCCCATCAAAGGAAATCTCAACTCCGAAATTAAATTTTATATAGTAGTAAGAAAATAGTTGAAGGCACATCTTTCTCATCTCATGAATTTATACTATGGTCTGAAATGTTCAGAGCAGTTGCTATCCAAATAATTCAATGCTGTTTGTGGTTTTTTGAAGTCTGAACTTTTGGGGTTAAGGAGGATGTTTCACAGTTTTAGTGTGTATTAGCTCAATAAGCTACATACAAGTTTGAATTAATAAGCAGGCACTTTGCATATAAACAATACAACTCTCAGAAAAATAAGGTTGAAAATTATGCCCAAGAAACATCATATTTATAATTTATTTTTCTTTTCCTGGAATCTTCTGTGATTTTCAATTAACTGTGGCAAAAAAATATGGCTGACTTGCTTTTTGTTGCTGCATCTTCATGATGTTGCTTTCATGTTCTCCCTAGCCTTTATCCCAATACAGCTTTTGCAAAGAATGCAATCTGATGTGCTTTACCAACCATTTTTGTAAATGGCATAAACAGAAAGAGGAATCAACTGGCAATGATTGATTGAGATGCATCCCCTCTTCTATAGTTCTTCAACATCATTTTCCACCATCTTTAAGTAATGAGTCAACTACAGTGTTATGAATAGCAATTAATCCATTCACTCAGACTGCTTTTGAACATGGGTTTGGCAGTGTTGTGCTATAATAACAATCCAAAGAGAATATGGTTTAGCACTATTCCAGAATATACCCAAAACCTTTTAAACAAAAGGTTTTTCCCATCTGTCAAAATGCATCTGTTTTCCTAGACTGAGTCCCCTGTCGAGTCTAGCTTGGGGCTCATCATCATGAGGCGGGAATCGCGGAGGCAGCTTACTGGGGCAGGAGACACCACACATACCATGACTGATCATCTCATGGCTTCAGTGATACAGAGAGGGGGGAGGATGGATATGAGGAACAGGATAATGAGGGGCGTGGCTGCCAGATGTATGGGCCGGGAACTGAATGGATAAAAGTTGCACTGAAAGGCAGAGCTCCCAGTGCTAACTTTGCATGGGCGTTCCCCAACTCATTATGTATTGTTGCTCCATCTGTATGTAAAGAACCTGGATTAAATGTTGGTTTGGCCTCTGATGGTAGGTGTCCGGGATCCCTTTCTTAACTACATTGGTGAGCCCAAGGAGTGGCTCCATATTAAGAAGAGTAATTGATGGGTGTTTGATAATGACTGGTAGGAAAACAGGGTAGGAAAAGCCAGATGGAACCACCAATTCTATCCTTAACATGTCCTATAGAGTATAACTAAGAATGGATGACAGGATTTTAGCAAATGGTTTACCACTTCCTGCTTCCTAGAGCTCAGAGAGTAGGATTTGCCCAAGTTATCCCACTGGCTTTTGCCTAATATAGGACTAGAACTCATGGTCTCCCTGTTCCTAGCCTGATACCTTACCCCTACAACAAACAGGTTTTCATTCTAATCATACTCTGACATTATTTTAAGTAATAAGATAGGTAAAGATAGTTCCTCTAACCCAGGGGTGGGCAATTAATTTCTGTCAGGGGCCACATGGAAAATCAGATCTGCGTTCAAGGGCCGAACCAATTTTATAAAAGGCCATTATAAAGGGCCCATTATAAAATGCAGCAAATTATATATAAGAATCATTTACCTGTTCAGTGGGAGAAATCCAGTCTGTCTTGGGCTTGAACAAGTGCACTGAAATCTGGTGGAATATCTGAGGTGGCTATGCGAAGGACAGCTGAGAGGTGGTCATCAGTGATAGAGGATCTGTGTCTGGATTTGTTGAACTTCATCACTGAGAATGTCTGTTCACATATGTAGGTAGATCCAAAGAGGACTAGAATTTTCAGAGCATGTCTCCTCATGTGTGGAAAGTTCTCCTTTTTGAGCGATGAGTAAAACTCAAGCAGTGGGACAGACCTAAAGCGCGCTGCCAGAAGTGTGTCAGACTGCAAGTCAATGAGTTCCATCTGAACATCACTGGGTGCATTATCCACATTGCAGCTGAAGGGAGAAGAAACCATGTCCATTTCACTCTCAAGTGTTTTGAAGTCTTGAAATCACCTTGAAAACTCAGCATGCAGTGCTTCTAACATGGATGAGTATCTGTGGAGGTGATCAGCTGATGGTTTGGCTTCCTTCAGTGTTGGCATGTGAGTAAGAATATTGTTCCCCATTTGGCTTGAGAGAAGCTGCAACTTTCTCATGAAAGCCTTCACTGCGCTGTACATTTCATGCACAAAAAGGCCCTTGCATTGCAGTTTGACATTCAGGTCATTCATCAAAGAAGTCACGTCTACAGCAAAACTAAGGTCTGCCAGCCAGTCTGCATCTGAAAGCTGAGGGATGTCATTTCCCTTGTTCTCACAGAACTGCCAGATCTTCTCTCTCAGGTCCCAGAAAACTTTCAGGACTTTTCCCAGGCTCAGCCACCTGACATTTGTGTGGTAGCTGATGTCATGATGTTCAGACTCATTTTCCTCCAATAGTGCAACAAACTGTCTGTGATTCAGTGCTCTTGCTCTGATGAAGTTAACGGTTTTAGTTACAACATCAACAAAATGGTTCATTTTTAATACTGACCTACACAACACTTCCTGATGTATGATACAATGCAAAAATGTCAATTTCTGCTCAGGGTTAATTTCGGTAACTTTAACCTGCATTCTCTTCAAAAGTCCAACATTTCTCCCCGTCAGATTTGGACAACCATCTGTTGTCACAACTACAAGTTTGTCCCATTTCAGTCCCAACTTGTCTAAACATGCATTTACTTCCGTTAGGAAATCACTCCCTGTTGTTGTCTCTTTCATTGACTGCATGGCTGCCGTTATTTTGAAGTCTGCAGTGATCCCACGTAAGAAGATGAGTAGCTGGGCAGTGTCTCGTACATCGCAGAGCCAGGGTAAAAAAGGAAAATGTAACCGCTCTGTTCTTCAGCTGAAACTCCAAATTTCCTGCAATGTCCTCAACCCTTCTCATCACAGTACGCCGGGAGGGTTTCCCCTCCACCGCGCTGTGCAAAGTTTAAGCCTGGAAGCCCCGGAAAGCCCAGCAACTTCCCAGCAACTTTCGGCTTCCTTTTAACTCGTGGGCGCTCGCACCTGGCCCTGAGCCGCGCGGCAGAGGGGAAGCCCGGTGGGCCAACGGGCTGCTTGGAGGAGGCGACCCGGCGGCGCTCCGGGCTTCCCTCCACCACGCGGCTCGGGGCCGGGCGCGAGCACCCGCGAGTTAAAAGGAAGCCGAAAGTTGCTGGGAAGTTGCTCGGGTGCTGGGAGCAGGCTTTTAAAGTGCCGCCCGAGCAGGACCGCCGAGCCGGAAAACGGGGCACCAAGGCAGGGCAAGGCTCCACCAGCAGCGGCCTAGCTTTAGGTGGTTCCAAGCAGCCCGCCCACCTGCCGGGCGGAACCCTTCCCGCTCCTCAGCGGGAAGACGCTCCCACCTGCAAACTTTGCCTTTGCAAAGTTTAAGCCTGGAAGCCCCAGAAAAAAAAGGGGGATCGGCGGGGACTCACCTTCGGAGAGGTCGCACTCGAAGGTGATTTCAAACTCTCAGCCGAGGCCTTTGCAACGTTCTTTTCTTTCCTACTCCGAGAATGCTCCGCACTGTTTTGCAGCTTTGGGGGGCACGCGGCACATGGCAATACGCCATGCCCAGCGATTTTTTTTCAGGGGCGGACCGGATTGGACAGACCAACGGGCTGGATGTGGCCCGCGGGCCGTAGTTTGCCCACCCCTGCTCTAAGCTATATGTTGAATAGTTCTTCACTCAGGATTTATACTTACATATTCCATATCTATTTAAAGAAAACTTTAATAGAATTTGGATTGGGTACACCTTTATCTCGAAGTTTGATAGAAAGTTTTAAGGGAAGTACCTTCAAGCAAGTGTGTGTTATGCATAAGATGGTACTTGTTAATTATTTTAGTTTATATTTTATTTTGTTTAGTAAACACATAATTTATCAGGTAAGCAGAACATATATTAAATTTGCACAAGGTGGTGCTATAGGGGTGAGTTAAATAATGTGACAGAGAAATGGGATTATTTCACTAGTTTGTTTTGTAGTACAACATCAGGAATTTGAGATTTTTTTTCTCTTAGTTTCTTTCTTCCTTAGTTTCACTGTGCAATACAGTTATTAAAAATACAGTTACAGAAAAAAACATGCTCCATGAATTTTTAGCATGTTTTATAAGGAAGATAAGAATTGTAATACCATTATTGTAAAATTTTATTCTGGTCATTGAAACAAATGAAAGAAAAACAAGTAAATTTTTGCAAGATGGTCATCTTTACTTGGAAATGTATAAAACAGATTGGGTTCAGTGTTACCTTGGTACTCAACTGCTTTGAAACTCATCAAATTTGGTACTCAAAACGTTTTTACAAGAACATTTTATCACGATACTCATCATTTGTTTGGTACTCAATGAACAAGCTAGAACTTGTCAGTGTTGGCAGCCTTGTCATTCACTACACATTACTCCTTATGGGGAAAAATGTTTTTGGTACTTATTGTACCACCCAGAACCAATTAATGATGAGAGGTGAGTTAGGCTGAAAGAGAGTGACTGACCTAAAAATCACCCAGGCAGCTTTCATGACTAACGCAAGACTAGAATGCCCAGGTTCCTCCTTTCTAGGCCAGCACTTTAATCTCTACACCAAATTGGTTCTCAAACTTTATGGTTTCAAAGGTTTAAAAAAGGGTTTAATAACTGTGCTGAAAGCAGGAATATATTGAACTTTATAACTTTATTGTTTACTAAAAATATGCTTAATGTCTATCTACTTCACTTTTACAACTTAATCTATTATGGAATACAATAAATCAGGGGTCCCCAACCGCCGGTCCGCGGACCGGTACCGGGCCACGGAACAAGCCTTACCGGGCCGCTGTGGTTGCTGGGCGCCGCCATCTTTTTTGGTAAAAAGCACTTCCGGTGAGCTTTTCCGGTAGAAAGCTCACCGAAGCGCTTTTCATCATAAAAGATGATGGCGCGCAGCTCGTGAGCTTTTCCGGTGAAAGCCATTTCTACCGAAAAAGCTCACGAGCGCTATGCGCTCCATCTTTTTGACGAAAAGCGCTCGGTGACGCCACCAGAAGCGCTTTTTCGTCATAAAAAGATGGCGGCGCCCAGTTGACGCTGGTACCGGGCCGCGGCGCCCAGCTGATGCCGGAACCGGGCCGCGGCGTCGAAAAGGTTGGGGATCCCTGCAATAAATGATCTGCAGTTATATGTGGAATTAGATTTCATGCAAATTTGATTAAAGCAAGTTATTCCATCAAATATTGTCCATATACTATTGTGTGGTTTTTTTTTAATCACTGACTGAAGAAAGTAACCTTTTCACAGGCATCTATTACCAGGCACTATTGGTATGAAATACTACCTTCAGTTAAAGAAAAAGGAAAAATATTGAGGTGAACTTTATTTCCTTTTTAATACTAAAAGTGGCTGAGCAAATTTAAAAATCATGGAACAAATTATATCACCAGGAAATGCATCACTGATTGATATCCTTCCACTCCTTGTATTCAAAGTACTGGTTGAAGTTCTTTTTGGCACAGCACTTAAATATGACAGGTAACAACTTGCCAAAATTGGATCTACCAATCCAGCCAAGCCTCAAGAGAGAGGTGGTAACTGAGTCCCTCTCCTTACAAGGCTCATTAGATATGGGCTATGTGTCATATCTTCTTACTGGTAAGACACAATTTATGGAGCAAACTTTCACTGGAGAAAAAGATGCATGTCCCTATGTTACTGCCACTATTATTCCAGTGCAGTGGTGGTATTCTACCGGTTCGGCCCAGTTTGGCTGAACCAGTAGTAAAAAAAGCCTCCCATGATCAGCTGAGAGAAGGGGAAAAAAAGCCTCCAAGGATCAGCTGAGATTTGAAAGAAGAGAAAAGTGCAGAATTGGCTTCCACCTGCTCCAGCACTTTTCTCTTCTTTATCTTCTCAGCTGATTGCTGTGGCAGGCCTTAGCTGGTATGTGAAAAGTTGCATGTATGTGCACGTGATCACAGAACCAGTAGTGGAACAGGCAGGATCCCACTGCTGTTCCAATGGTTGGAAGTTTAGTTACAGTTATGCCTATGATGTATTAGATGTATTACTGGTTATTCTTTCTCATTATTTGTATCTGATTTTTGATATTTTGCTTTTGTCTTGACTTTACTATACCCACTCAGGTTGATTTAGATTGGGGAAGACTATGAATATTATAAAATAAATAAAGTTCAAGCTGAATTATCTTTTGACTTTCAGATTTTTTTCTAATATTCCATTATAGTTTTTAAGTCTAAATATAACAATGTGTATTTTAATTGTTTAGAAAAACTTAGTTTAAAAAATATGTTTAACAGAAAATAAACATTTTGATACATATTTAATGCCTATTAATAGAGCTTATTTAACTGGATTGTTTTCCTAGAATGATTTACCACTTCTCAAATTAATTATCTAATTAAGATTTACAGTGAATATATCTACTTTACATTGAATCATATCATACACAAACTTGTGTTTGCACAAAATGGAATTTGGTGTTACTATTATTAGTTAATGTATATTAAAATATGTATAGGCTAATATTTATTTAAGTGGTTTCATACATTTTTAAACAGCTTCCATAAATAATAAAAGAACACTGTTATGCAATAAAAACAACACATGAAAATCTAAATCGGGGGTAAGAGAATGGCTTTCTTCAGCCTAGATGCTGCATTCTGTCCCAGTTGTGGCATATAAATTAATCTCAGAGACAATTTTGTGTATAGAGCATATTACGGTGATCCAATTTGGAGTTATCAATGTGTGAATCAAAGTGGCTGAACTATCTTTGTTCAGAAATACACACAGTCTTTCTCATTTCATAACCTCCAAATCTGAGTGGCTTAGCACTTCTGTATAGAGAGAAAGTTTCGAGGAATAGGGCCCTCTTCAGGAAGAAATGTCTACTTATAATGTCAGAAGCAATTTAAGTATTCATTCTGGATAGCATTCAACTGGATCTGAACTAACCATGGCAGAGGCTAATACTGGAAATATAAATAGGGTCTGGCTGATAATTATAACTATGACTTGGGAACATAGCAATAGCAATTAGATTTATATATCACTAATTTAAGCAGTTTACAGAGTGAGCATTTTGCCCACAACAATCTGGGTGCCCATTTTACCCACCTAGAAAGGATGGAAAGTTGAGTCAACCTTGAGCTGGTGAGAATTGAACTGCAGCCAGCAGTCCACTTGCAGTACTGCATTCTAACCACTCTGCCACCACGGCTCATCCCACAAACTTTACATATATTGTGACACAATGCCCCCAGAAGGTTTCCTAGATCCTTTCAGAAACCTTCTTGAGTCATTGATGTCCAGTGGCCAAATGATCTAGATATCCTGCCATAGGTTTAGTTAGTCACTCCAGTAACTCCTCATATATAATTTAATTTTATTCATATTTTTATTAATCACTCATAGTGTCTGTTTTTAAAATAATGCACTGCTTTTGTGTTTTATATTTTTATACATATCTTATATGTGGTTCCTGTGAATTTTATGCACTATGTTGCATTATGCCATGCCATACAAAATAAATAAACAAGCAGCAATTTAGAAAAGTCTCATAATCCATATCTAGCACATACTCCAGAAGTTCTTTATTTTGGCACTGTAGCATACAAATAATATAACTTTACTAAAGTTATTTTTAAAGAGTACTCGTTGTGCCTTTAGCCATGCTGCAATCCAAGAGCTGTTATACAGTGTGTGCACAAGTTTACAAATTCACTAAAGATTATTTTCAGTTCCTTTAATACAATGCACTTGGATACATGAAATTTTTGTACAAAACGGTGACACCCTCAATTCATTGTGACGTCTCCATAGCTCTAAACAACTCTCCCATGACCTCTAAAAGGTATTTTGATAACAGTCTTATCAAAGAGGAACAGAGATAAAATAAAAGAGAGATCAGAAAGCAGCAATTAATTCACCTTGGCAAGTCAAAAGCAAATAGGAAGTCTAGCAGTGTAAATATGGTACTTGTACTAGCAGCTGTTGTAAAAGCTGTTGTAAAAGTCAGATCAGTCCAGGGTACTGTGGCATAGATTAACTTGGTAACATTTCACCTAATATACATTTATTTGCTTGTTAGAAAGTTCATGTTTGGTTTACATATTGACAGTTTAAATTAGGTAAATTTTAATGAAAACAAAAGGTCATTAAAGCTTATCCTTACAACTGAATTCAACCATATTCCTGCTTGTAACCAATTCTCCATTGCAATCAATAAAATATTTTAAGAAGAATTAAAATAGGTACAAAATAATCAAAATATTGTATAGGTACAACATAATCAAAATATTATTAATATTGTGTCATTAATAAAAGTGCTTCTTTCTTATCATGCATTATATATTTTCCTGTATGCATTTATCTTTTGTATGATCTCCTGCCATGGCTGTCATATTGCCTGCCATACATTGAAATAAGCTGCCATTCTCTACAAAGTCATAATTTCATAGGTTGTTTGGGGTTTTGCAGTAATACAACCTTGGTGACTTTAAGATGGGTAGACTTCAACAAAGCCATCTTAAACCCGAGAAACACTGTTTTATCTGAACCATTCCTCCCATCCTGGCTTGCTGCCTCACACTGCTCTCTCCCAGGAAGCAACTCAACCAGCCACAGCAACTAGTAGCCACTTTCTATCACAGTAGCAGTATCTTCTTGGCATTACCATAAAGCCCCACACAAACCTGGCTGTGGTATTCTGGAGTAGAGGTCCACACATTGAAAGGTAGCCACGGTTGAGAAACACTGACACAAAGCTTATCTAGGTCTTGTAGGCCAAGATAGCCCCAACAGTCATTTAACTGGCCTAGATGTTCATGGAGGAACTAGAGGAACCTCATAGTTAAGGAGGAAGAGAAAACAACAGAGGTCTCTTTTAAATAAATTGATCCATTCTTGATGTGAAATGCAAACGTATTCAGCAATAAATGTTATATTGAAAAACTTACAATAATATATAGAAATTGCTACACATTTGGTTTGCATGTGGACAATAATAGGGTTTGATGCAGTCTTTTTTGTGTGCTTGTTTTGCAAGAAAACAAGTTCCCGGTTTTTAAAAAAACAAATATCTGATAGAACAGAGATCAAGGGAAGTCTTGGTAAAGAATACAGGGTACTAGAGACTACATGGTGTTTTACTATGTAGCCAGTAATTGTACTCATGCTGTTTACAGGGCAATAAGCAGTGTGTTTTCCAAAACAAGAGCTGCTGGAAATTCTCTATTTGTACTTAAAAGGTGTAAAAGCAAAGGAACAACTTAAATTGGCCGCTTCTCATCTTGAAGTTTAAGTGATTTAGACAGAGCCTTGATATTATAAAAATGGATTTAATAGGACTAAACATAGGTTCAGTGTAATGCATGTTGTTGGCTAGATTGTGTTTCAGAAAAAAGGGATGGTGGAAGTAAATGGCAAACTACATATGTCATACTTTCTGAAATTGCAAGGTTGCAATCTCAAGAGTCAAGTTGAACTTGAAGGTATATTTATCTTGCCTTTTGTTTACACTGCTAGTACTGGTAGAGAAACAGCCTATTACTGGTTGCTTTTTTTTTTTTTAATCAAAGGTTTAGCGTCTTTTTAAAAAAATCAGGTTTATTATGTTTTTCTGGAAAGTCATCACACTTTCTTTCCCTCTGAGAGCTCATTTTTCGTTCTCATAACAGCAGCACAAACAATGCCCACTAACTATTTTTCATGTCATGTCCTCTTGACATTGCCTCTTGAGAGAGCACTAGTCATGTGTTCCACACAGGTTTATATAAACTGAGAAAAGTTCCGGCAATTGTTGTATTAGTCTTCTGTCACCAATGAGAGCATTATAGATTTTCTGCTGTTTTTACTGACAATGGCTCTTGCACGGACATGCTTTTTTATTGTTTTATTCACTTTGCAATTTTGCACATTTTCCTACTTCTAGGTAGTGTTGACCCCAGACAATTATTGACAGACCCACCATTTTTTCTATCACTAGTTTAGGATTTCAATAATTTTTTCAACGATCTAAAGAGTACCACCACAACAATAAACAATTTAGATAGAAAAGAAGCAAATTTCTGGGACTGAAAAGGTTTTTCTTTTTTCTAGTATTTTAATTTGAGTTTTTTATTTTTTTCATTTCCTTAAAAATATATATGTATACTTTATTTATTAAAGGTGGGGGGAGGAATGCATAAGCATGTGCATAAGAGAGACAGTAGTAGTTAAGACATCAGGTTAGAAAGCAAGATACCATGAGTTTTACTCCTGGCTTAGCCATGAAAGATTTTGGGCCAGTCATTCTGTCTCAGTCCAATCCACTTCACAGGGTTGTTGTCGTGGGGAAAACAGGAGAAAGAAGTACTGGATATGTTTGCCATCTTGAATTGTTTACAAAAATAATAAAGACAGGATATTAAATAAATAAGCAGATTGCATAGGCATTATGTATTGTTCCTTGTATATAAGACATCTTCAAACAGCAAAATATGGAATGTACAATTTAATTCAGTTGAAAATAAGACACAATTCAATATTTTTTTTTAAAAAAGGTTTGGTTATGAACTAAATGGGAAAGCATCAGAATGTCTTCAGCTGGTTTTTTTCATTTTTGAAAAGAATGGAATGAAGATTGTAGAAATGATAACCCATTAAAGGACATTAAAAGAGTAAAAGTTTCACTCAGTGGGTTTGCTTCAATAAATATCTGCAGTATTCTTTCTTTTAAAGCAGACAGAGGCATGAGGAAAGAGCAACATAGCAGAATGCCAAAATGTCTGGCAAACAGATTATATAGACATTGTGCTGAAGCAATGCAGAAATTATTCTGCTTGGTTTAGGTTTGATTCAATTCATTTAATGAGCTATTTGAAAGACAAAGTCTTACTTTTCTATTTGCTTTTTTGGACAAGCAGGCTGATTGGTATGAACTTCATTGTCAAGAGTAACCTCTCCTAGAAATGCTCTTGCAAACCACTCAGTCTTCACTTTTGGCATACTGGCGAACATGGCTTATGAACAAGGAGAACCACTCCAGGGAGTCACTAGCTTTGTTTTAATTTAATTTTATATTGAAATTTTAAATGACCATTCATTTATAACACATATCTCTGAATATCTGACAGCTAATTTAAAAAGACAGACACATGGGGGGAGAAGGGGAAGGAGAAGGGAGGAGAGAGAGAGAGAGAGAGAGAGAGAGAGAGACTGTACATATAGATATATTGTACCCACCCATCATTAACCCATAACTCATATCTATAACTCCATTACCACAAAAAATAATCCAATACAGAATTTACATTGTTCTGTGAAGAAACCTGAAAATGCCAGTTAAAAAGCTTTAAATTATGTGCCCTTCACTTGCTATGCTGGATTGGCAGACTGTCTAGAATCCTTTATAGATAAGGAAGTCTTTCTTGGAAATCATCCTAAAATATTTGCTTCAGTGGTGGGATTCAAATTTTTTTACTACCAGTTCTGTGGGCGTGGCTTGGTGGGTGTGGCAGGGGAAGAATACTGTAAAATCTCGAGGTGGTATTTGCCGGTTCTCCAAACTACTCAAAATTTTCCGCTATCGGTTCTCCAGAATTGGTCAGAACCTGCTGAATACCACCTATGATTTGCTTCTCTAGGCTGACAGATAAGTTGGTATTGAACAAGAAGAGATTTAAACTGGAAATATGATGAAACTTTCTGACAGTGAGAACAAACAACCAATGGAACAGCTTGCCCTAGGCAGTTGTGGGAGCATCATCACTTGAGACTTTCAAGAAGAGATTGGACTGCCATCTGTCAGAAATGCTGTAGGGTCTCCCGCTTGGGCGGGGGGGGGAGTTGGACTACATGACCTCCAAGATCCCTTCCAACTCTGATTATTTGTTATCTGGTATTGCTCATGAATACAGAAAACCTTTTACCGCAAGGACACAAAATAATGCAAATGAACAAATCTTGTTGCAATATAACTCCCTGGATTTAAGGACAATCATCTATATGCAATAACAAAAGTATCCAGGATAAAAAAGCAATGAAACTGACTTTTCATCTTGAATGTCAACATTTGTTATCTTCTAAAGATGGGATGGTAGCCCATCCAAACCACATTAAAAATGCAATTAATTTTAAATAACAAATGCAATAAAATTTACATAAGAAATGGAATTCCATTTGTTGACATTTATGCCTGCCTTCATTTTTTTATTTTTAGATTGGGAATTATTTATTGAATACTAACATGGGTTAAAATTGGCTTTAGTCCTTTTAATGTGTTTCTCTGATTTATTTAACCAAATAAATTTTAAAGTCAAATTGTTCGCAGTTTGAAGTCTCATTGGCTTGGAAACATAGAGACTAGTTCTATACAAATACTGTCCTAAAGTTAGGGGATTCCTTGGTAAGTGAATGAAGAAATGAAATATGAATAGAGGCATCAAAGTAGTTACAAATACTATATAATAACTTCTGATTATTTTTTTAGTAGTTAAAATAAAAAGTAGTTTTTATGGTCTAAATACCACTTGCACCGAAAGGAACTTTTAGGGTTTTCCCGAAGACCACAGATATTTCCAAACTCTTAGGTGAAGTAAGATATTAAATGTCATCATTTGTTTATCAAAGATAAAAGAAGAACTGTTCATAGTTTGATAACTAAACGTGCCTATGGTCATAGTATTTTATTTATTTCAGCCTATGCTTATTTTTTGGTACAAAACAACTCAAGTCAGAAAGCAAAAATATTCAGACCAGATTCTTCAAGAGGTAGTGTCTTCATTAAATGGGATAAAATGTATGCAAGCATCATACCACCATATAATAGCTATCAAAGATGATTAAGAAGATGATTTCAGAAGACAGATATTATCCGGCTTCTGAACATTGGTACTAATGCATGAACAAAGGTAGATGTACCAAGATTCCCAGAAAAAGGGTCTGTTGTATATGACTCTAATAGCAACAATTGATACAGATTTAGTATTTTGGGAAAGAAGCAGACACAGACATTATTTCCAAAGCTTTAAAAATGTGTATTTATGTGCACAAAAATGCAATTAAAATTGCTATATTGAAAAGCATTCTTGACTATAATGCTTCCCAAATATATTAGGTTTTAATTTTCCTTAGTCTTAAAACATAATCAATCATCTTATACATATTTACCTTGGAATAAATCTCATTGATTCAGTGGAATGTTTTTTTGAGTAGTTGTTAGAAACATCTCAGGGTAATTTTAAAAGTAAGGAAAATAGAAGCTAATAGGCTTCAGACAGAATGGTAGATTAAAGTAGAATCTGATTGTCTGTCTGTCTGTCTTTCTGTCTATGAGAGAGAAAGACAGAGACAGAGAATGAGAGAGGGAGAGAGAGATTTATTAAAACAATTACTAACCAAGAGGTATTAAACAAAATTCAGTCTCTGTGGGAAAGAGAACAAACTGGATTTCAAAGCAATTATAGTACTTTAGAATTTTTATCAATTCCTCATGAATTATTCTGAAGATGAAATGAATATATGAGTTCCCATTGTGTACAGAGTTAGTCAATTATGAGCAGACATTCAATTCCTTATTGTAATTTACAAGTACAATCACGATTCATGGATGTTAGAAAGCCCACACAAGCATTAGAAATTAGTTATACTGGAATTCTGTTTGTTGTTGTTGTTGTTGTTGTTGTTGTTTGTAATTAAGTATGGCAGAGGGGGAATGAAACCCAAGAATTATGAAAAGGGAAAAATGAAAATTTAAACTACTTAAATTACAATAAATTGGAATTGTGGAAGTAATAATGCAGTTCTTTTTCAGGAGAATCCTAGAAAAATTTGTTCATTGGATTTAATGGAACTTTATTCCTAAAAAGTGTAGTAAGGGCTGGAGCCTTTGTTATTTTGCCTTTTAACAGTTTAGAATTTAAAATTCTAAACTGTTTAAAATTCTGGTGTCTATTTTACAGAGCAATCCAAAGTAGAATGGATGGAATATAAAATAGTGAATAAATTACTGTTTAACAGACCTCAAATCTTCAACTCTCAAAAATATTAAAAGGCATATAGATCATTTATATGCCTTCATAAACTGGAAATTAGACACCCTGCCAAAATATACTATGAATCCAAAGCTAATTTGGTACTGTGCCAGTATACCAGCAGCAGGTGTGCAGTTTCTTCTCCCCACCCCCTCTCATTGGCCTTCTTTGCCAGAAAGAAGAGAGCTTCAACTAACTCCAGTCTATATAAAATTGGCTTCTCAAGGCTTTTTCTAAATGTAAGTTAAACTTCTACATTTACTGTTAGAACTGATCTTCTTTACTGTACTTTCCAGTACAACATACCTATCTTTAACTAGATTTAATGAGTCAATGGGCTATTGTATGGGGCAATTGGCTATATGACTCGCAAATGACACTGTAAAGACATCAAGACAGATAAAGCCAAATCACCAATACAGTGTGGGCGCTCACAGTCTCCTCTCCCTCCCTTTCCCTCCCTCCCTCTCATAGAAGGACAGCCCATAGGAGGTTATATTTCTCCCTGAATGGGTCTAATTTTCACAGAAGTGAACAAATCCAGTTGTTGTATTATGGAAATAGCCTATCAAGAGACTGATTTTGCAGATTTACAGTATAAAGGAAAGAGTTGGAGAGTCAGTGTAAGCTTCTTTTTTTAAAAAAAATATTGATTTATATGACTCTCACGGAGGGTTTATAGGTGACAACCAGCCATGGAGAGATTAATGGGGGAGAATCAGCCATGGAGGGATTTATAGGTGACAACCAACAGTTGCCTACAGAGAGTGTGAAGAAAAAACATTGATTTGTCTTCCAGGTGAAGTGAGTTAATTCTAACTAAGAAGGTTGGTGTCTACCTGTGGATGCAAAAAGGGTGAGAAATATTGGTGTTCTGCCACCCTTATCACCACACCCCTTAGAAGCAGTTCTAACTTGTACTTGGTTGTATTCATTCTTCATCGTTTTTCTGCATCACTCCAGGCATCTCTCCATTGCAAGAATAGTCTCCTGAGTCTTGACGTGACACACACCCTCTGAATACTGGTTGGCAACATTGGCCAAGCCACACCGCTCTAGCACTAGGCCAAAGGCTTCTGATATTAGGAAACACCAAGATCCATGGAATGGTAGGACTTTTCTAGAGATAGTGAGGAAGGAGAGGTCTGTTTCTAAAATGGAAGACAGCAGACTAAGAAGATAAAGAGTCACTGAGTGAGTTAAGAGGATTCTTAGAACAGTGACAATAAGTAAATGTTCTCTCAGTTGGGATTTATCTGTGTATCCATCTGTTTATCAATCACATTTATATAGCTGCCCATCTCACCAAATATAACTCTAGGCCAGTGATGGCTAACTTTTTCATCATCGCGTGCTGAAAGTATGTGCACACATACGTGCATGCATGCATGCACCATAACGCACTGCGTGCATGACACCTCCCCACCCTCTGCACATGCACACGAACCTTCCGCATGCACCACATGCATTTGCAGATGCATGTGCAACCTCCCTAAGCACACCACACACACCCTGTGCACACAAGACAGATACCCGACAATCAACTGGCTGGCGGGAGGCGCGCACACATGTGCAATGGATCAGTTCCAGGTGACGGCTTGCATGCTGGCAGAAATAGCTCTGCATGCCACTTTTGGCACATGTGCCATAGGTTCGCCATCACGGCTCTATGCAGTGAACAAGAATAAATAAAAAACAAGAATAAATAAAAAACAAAAACAAAAAAAATGTACAATATAAAAAAACTTTATTGGAATTTACTGAGATGCCAGTTTTTCTTTCTTTCCTTTCAATTCATATTTTAAGGAAATGTTTTATTTATGAGGCAAAGAGATTGATTCTCCAAAAGACCAAAATGGATGACAGTGTGTAATTTATGTATAAATTAGACTTATTTTTACAACAGAGACCTGTTCCATATTTTCATTAATCTCAAATTTGGATATTATAGTAATTTAGCTAGGATTTATGGGCAGACAGCACATTATTTCTTGCCTTCTCAATTTTGTGATTGTTTTACTTGACTTATAAATTGCAAGCAAAACCCTGAAATCTGGGTAAGAACTGTGTACGTGAGGGCTAATTGCTGTTAGACAGGAATACAACTTGGCTGCTATTTAGGTGAACGTAGTGCAAATGAATTTCCATGAGAAAGGATACATTTGAGCCTGGGTCTTGCTCGTCCCTCATGCAAGTCTTCCTCATGCAATTCCATGATCTTATCTATACTTGGTCTTATTTATTCAGTCCCTTCCTCCCTTCTTTCACTTTTTTTTGTTTCAATTCTTTGGAGATCAGACTGAATCAGTTAAAATATAATCTCAGCATTTCAAAACTGATTAGGACAGAATATGTGAAGATATTTCTGATTTTTTTTTATTGAAAACCAACCCATAGGAACAGTCTATATATTATATAACATTCTATGTAACTGGTAGCCTGGAATTATACTCAAGCAATAAAACTCATATTATGACAGGACACTGCATAACACTTTCCCCCAATTATTTGGCATATTGAAATTGTAATGTGCTGAAATCTGTTGTTCGGGATCTGAGAATGTTGATTCATGAATATTCATGAATCAATGCCTCCAGAAATGCCTTTTCCATATCACTGCAAAAATTTTCAGGAAATAGGTAAGATCCAATAATCAGGAAAGGATAATGTTTTTAGAGAGTCTTTATGGAGAAGTTTGGACCTGTTTTAATTCTGATATCAATTTAAACAAACTAACTCTATGCTATAGGAAAGAAGTTACACTTTTCCTCTTTGGGGAAGATTGGGAAAACATTCCTTGATGTTATAGATCTCACAGTTTTATTAACAAAGCAGTGCTTGTTTATGTATCAGTAATACATTTTGTAAACATAGAAATATATAGCATCACATTCAATGCTAAAGATATTTTGTCAAAAAATAAGATAATTATGTTTAATTGAAGAAAATATTTAAGTGAAGAGAAAAAGGAACCAAGGATGATTGGAGATGGTAGATGGTAGATTGACTGTAGATTGTACATTAAAAATATTGGTGTGCCTACAAAACAACCCTTAGTTGTTGTGTGTTAAACACTACTAAACTAGCAGAGCTGAAATAATAAGTAATGACACATAACAGAACAAATCACTCTGCAAGCAAGTCTGAACAGCTGCAAGTCCAAAGGTTCCCGTGATCAGTGGACTTATTATACATGCTGCCAACATACAGAAGCAATGAGGGATTATTAGCTTTCAGAGGCCAATGTCATCTTATTTGTCAGCATCTCCCGGAAGTGAACAAATTAATCCTCAGTTCTGGACAAACATTAGCATAGTGTGAAATAGTGACTCTGACAGCATTGCTACATAACAGAACGTTGGAATTGTGAACTAATTATTTTTAATTAGAATGATCTAAATCATCAATTTTATCTAATAAACCATAGCATTAAAAGCTCTGGATGTTTCATATTCAATATAATTTACAAGAAATGAAGAAGTGTAACTTGTATGGTTTATGATCGTTGTCAATATCTTTCTAGGATATATCCAGAGATACAAATTCATCCCTTTCCTTAGACTTATTGTCTACTTCACTACTTCTCCATTACCTGCCATAATATGAGTGATAACAGTTCAGTGAAAAGTAATCAAGTATATCATGTACTGCTCTGATCCCAGCCCAACAGGATTGGGTAAAAATAATGATCTAAATGTAAGTTAAACTTCTACATTTACTGTTAGAACTGATCTTCTTTACTGTACTTTCCAGTACAACATACCTATCTTTAACTAGATTTAATGAGTCAATGGGCTATTGTATGGGGCAATTGGCTATATGACTCTCAAATGACACTGTAAAGACATCAAGACAGATAAAGCCAAATCACCAATACAGTGTGGGTGCTCACAGTCTCCTCTCCCTCCCTTTCCCTCCCTCCCTCTCATAGAAGGACAGCCCATAGGAGGTTATATTTCTGAATGGGTCTAATTTTCACAGAAGTGAACAAATCCAGTTGTTGTATTATGGAAATAGCCTATCAAGAGACTGATTTTGCAGATTTACAGTATAAAGGAAAGAGTTGGAGAGTCAGTGTAAGCTTCTTTTTTTAAAAAAAAATATTGATTTATATGACTCTCACGGAGGGTTTATAGGTGACAACCAGCCATGGAGAGATTAATGGGTGAGAATCAGCCATGGAGGGATTTATAGGTGACAACCAACAGTTGCCTACAGAGAGTGTGAAGAAAAAACATTGATTTGTCTTCCAGGTGAAGTGAGTTAATTCTAACTAAGAAGGTTGGTGTCTACCTGTGGATGCAAAAAGGGTGAGAAATATTGGTGTTCTGCCACCCTTATCACCACACCCCTTAGAAGCAGTTCTAACTTGTACTTGGTTGTATTCATTCTTCATCGTTTTTCTGCATCACTCCAGGCATCTCTCCATTGCAAGAATAGTCTCCTGAGTCTTGACGTGACACACACCCTCTGAATACTGGTTGGCAACATTGGCCAAGCCACACCGCTCTGGCACTAGGCCAAAGTCTTCTGATATTAGGAAACACCAAGATCCATGGAATGGTAGGACTTTTCTAGAGATAGTGAGGAAGGAGAGGTCTGTTTCTAAAATGGAGGTCTGTTTCTAAAATGGAAGACAGCAGACTAAGAAGATAAAGAGTCACTGAGTGAGTTAAGAGGATTCTTAGAACAGTGACAATAAGTAAATGTTCTCTCAGTTGGGATTTATCTGTGTATCCATCTGTTTATCAATCACATTTATATAGCTGCCCATCTCACCAAATATAACTCTAGGCCAGTGATGGCTAACTTTTTCATCATCGCGTGCTGAAAGTATGTGCATGCATACGTGCATGCATGCATGCACCATAACGCACTGCGTGCATGACACCTCCCCACCCTCTGCACATGCACACGATCCTTCCGCATGCACCACATGCATTTGCAGATGCATGTGCAACCTCCCTAAGCACACCACACACACCCTGTGCACACGAGACAGATACCCGACAATCAACTGGCTGGTGGGAGGCGTGCACACATGTGCAATGGATCAGTTCCAGGTGACGGCTTGCATGCTGGCAGAAATATCTCTGCATGCCACTTTTGGTACATGTGCCATAGGTTCGCCATCACGGCTCTATGCAGTGAACAAGAATAAATAAAAAACAAGAATAAATAAAAAACAAAAACAAAAAATGTACAATATAAAAAAACTTTATTGGAATTTACTGAGATGCCAGTTTTTCTTTCTTTCCTTTCAATTCATATTTTAAGGAAATGTTTTATTTATGAGGAAAAGAGATTGATTCTCCAAAAGACCAAAATGGATGACAGTGTTTTATTTTTTCTATAAATTAGACTTATTTTTACAACAGAGACCTGTTCCATATTTTCATTCATCTCAAATTGGACATTATAGTAATTTAGCTAGGATTTATGGGCAGACAGCACATTATTTCTTGCCTTCTCAATTTTGTGATGTTTTACTTGACTTATAAATTGCAAGCAAAACCCTGAAATCTGGGTAAGAACTGTGTACGTGAGGGCTAATTGCTGTTAGACAGGAATACAACTTGGCTGCTATTTAGGTGAACGTAGTACAAATGAATTTCCATGAGAAAGGATACATTTGAGCCTGGGTCTTGCTCATCCCTCACGCAAGTCTTCCTCATGCAATTCCATGATCTTATCTATACTTGGTCTTATTTATTCAGTCCCTTCCTCCCTTCTTTCACTTTTTTTGTTTCAATTCTTTGGAGATCAGACTGAATCAGTTAAAATATAATCTCAGCATTTCAAAACTGATTAGGACAGAATATGTGAATATATTTCTGATTTTTTTTTTTTATTGAAAACCAACCCATAGGAACAGTCTATATATTATATAACATTCTATGTAACTGGTAGCCTGGAATTATACTCAAGCAATAAAACTCATATTATGACAGGACACTGCATAACACTTTCCCCCAATTATTTGGCATATTGAAATTGTAATGTGCTGAAATCTGTTGTTCGGGATCTGAGAATGTTGATTCATGAATATTCATGAATCAATGCCTCCAGAAATGCCTTTTCCATATCACTGCAAAAATTTTCAGGAAATAGGTAAGATCCAATAATCAGGAAAGGATAATGTTTTTAGAGAGTCTTTATGGAGAAGTTTGGACCTGTTTTAATTCTGATATCAATTTAAACAAACTAACTCTATGCTATAGGAAAGAAGTTACATTTTTCCTCTTTGGGGAAGATTGGGAAAACATTCCTTGATGTTATAGATCTCACAGTTTTATTAACAAAAATACATTTTGTAAACATAGAAATATATAGCATCACATTCAATGCTAAAGATATTTTGTCAAAAAATAAGATAATTATGTTTAATTGAAGAAAATATTTAAGTGAAGAGAAAAAGGAACCAAGGATGATTGGAGATGGTAGATGGTAGATTGACTGTAGATTGTACATTAAAAGTATTGGTGTGCCTACAAAACAACCCTTAGTTGTTGTGTGTTAAACACTACTAAACTAGCAGAGCTGAAATAATAAGTAATGACACATAACAGAACAAATCACTCTGCAAGCAAGTCTGAACAGCTGCAAGTCCAAAGGTTCCCGTGATCAGTGGACTTATTATACATGCTGCCAACATACAGAAGCAATGAGGGATTATTAGCTTTCAGAGGCCAATGTCATCTTATTTGTCAGCATCTCCCGGAAGTGAACAAATTAATCCTCAGTTCTGGACAAACATTAGCATAGTGTGAAATAGTGACTCTGACAGCATTGCTACATAACAGAACGTTGGAATTGTGAACTAATTATTTTTAATTAGAATGATCTAAATCATCAATTTTATCTAATAAACCATAGCATTAAAAGCTCTGGATGTTTCATATTCAATATAATTTACAAGAAATGAAGAAGTGTAACTTGTATGGTTTATGATCGTTGTCAATATCTTTCTAGGATATATCCAGAGATACAAATTCATCCCTTTCCTTAGACTTATTGTCTACTTCACTACTTCTCCATTACCTGCCATAATATGAGTGATAACAGTTCAGTGAAAAGTAATCAAGTATATCATGTACTGCTCTGATCCCAGCCCAACAGGATTGGGTCACACAGGAGCTTCTTTTGGATTCACAAAATAATGATACTAAAGTACTTCAGTATTGGTATTTAAGGCTTTATTCTAAGACAGTGTAGAAAAGCAACATAGTACCATGACATGAGAAAGCAATCAAGGAACATTCAAGAACATCAGAGTACAATAAGATAAAGAACCTTGAGGTCAAGTGGGCCCTTATCTTCCTGGCCTTGAAAAATCCATGAAGTTCTGGCTTTTTTTATCAGCCTTGGGTAATGTGAGTCTGCAGCTAAGTGAAGCTCTAAGGTTTCCTTCTGGATATACAGGGATATGTTCTGCTTGGGCTCTTTTAAAAATGTTTTTATTTTATTACTGATTGTCTTCTATACAATACAAAAAGCAGTTATGCAAGAAAAAAACAAAATAATCGTCAATAAATTAATTATGCCCCTTCTGGTAACCAGGAAAAGCAAAAAATGTGACAACATGTAAACCAACCCACCAAATATGCAACACATTTCCAGTAAGTTCTGCACTGAAATTCCATCCAATGGAGATTTCTACCTGGGTTAGATAAATCTCTGGTCCATTATTGTTTTTATTAAGGACAAGGATGATGAGTTTATCTTACCTTGGAATGTACTGTCCACCCCTGCCAGAAATGAAATACTGATGTCAAATTGGATTCCCACCAAGGGATGACACCATTAAGTTTAAGAAGTATTTATTTATACCAGGTGCAGTGACACCACCTCAAACTTAAGAAATATCTCTTTCCAAAGGTTATGTTAAAACATAAGAAAAATCATCCTATTTTACAAGGCTGTCCCAACAAGGAGACAAAAATAAAATATGTTTTAATGAGTACACACATACATATACATACATAAATAAACACATACTGCTTTCTTAAATTTTAGCTGAAGTTGATACCAACTCCTCCTGAAGTAATAGCTCAATTCATTTTGGAACAAGCTGAAATTTTTCATGGTACCACATACATTCCCCAAATATATCCTGGAAATGGAGCTACTGAGAGATAGCTTCACTAACAAAGCAACATAAAAGCCTATAAATCAGATGAAGCAGCAGGGAAAAAATAAGACATCCCTGCTAATGCATTTGTAAAAAGACCCAGCCTGTATCACATGCCCAACACTTATCATTTCCCTTGGCATCCCTTTGGACAATAGATTTCATTCTCCATTTGGCAGGTACTTTAATGAAGAAGACTCTTTCACTCTTCTTTCAGACACAAGTAATAAAGTGGAAAGACCCCAGAGGCTTGGTCAAAGATACAAGTTATTCTTCTTGAAATCATCCTTTCTTGCTCTCTCCCAGACCCATCATTATGTTACAGCTATTTATTCTGCCCTTAATTATCTTGATGGCCAGTCCAGTGTAAAAGGATGGTTTGCTCGTATCTGATACATTTGTATCTCAGAATATAATGAAATACTGGAAATTTATTTCCAAGTTCAAAACCATAATGTCTCCATTAGTCTTCTACGGGAAACATTTCCCACAATTTGTCTGAGCATTCTTTTTGTATATGTGTTGCATGAACAATGAGATATCCTCTCAGAAATCATCCCCTGAAGATGCATATTATATCAAATGATTGTTTTCTTCCATCACATTTTCCAGTACTCTTACTCCAACATGAAAAGTTCCAATGGGAACTTTACAGTATCATATTTATAAGCCTTTCTTGTAATACTGACCATATAAAACTGATTTAAACATGAAAGCAATTTTCTGTCACTCTTTGCATATAGTAGGGAAGTTGGAAAGAATTTCTCATATTATACCCACAGAAAATCTTACACTCCTGTAGTCCTTGCTCATGATTCCTGAGTATGCTCCCGACACTCCTCTACCAACCATGGCTAAAAGTTTGGGGTCATCCAAGTGTGTGATACACAAAGACACTTTATTCATTTATGTATTTATTGTATATGGCCATCCATCTCACACAGGTGACTCTGGAAAATGTACAATGATTAAAAGCATGAAACTAAAACACACAATTCTTCATGGCCAAGGATAAAACAATGATCCCCCCCCCCCAAAAAAAAACCAACCACAGATCAATAGCATCAATGGTCTACTAATGTCCTGATCCAAATGCCTAGGGAAACAACTAGGTGTTCAGTGTCTTATGAAAGATTAATAGGGGCAGGTTATTGAAATATCTGGGGAGATGCTGTTCATAAGACAAATGCTGCTAAAAAGGTATAACTCCAGAATTAATGAGATAACATGTTTTTGGATGGAAGTGACATGTAGCATACTATCTTTGTTGGATTTTGTCAGACAAGCAAAAGCAATGGGAGAAAAACAGAGAAAGAATCACACTGGCTGGGAAACAGTGCAGTAGTATTACATGGGGTAATAAATAACACTAAAAATTGTCTGTGCCATTATATTCTGCAGCTTCCAAGTATAATTTAAGAGTAGCCTTATGTAGACCATGCTACAATAATCCAAACTGGAAGTAATTAGGGCATGAGCCACCTTGAGCAATGCTTCCCCATCCAGGAATAGGCACAACTAGTGCACAAGACAAACCTGTGCCAAGTCTCCCCCGGCAATGCATGCCACCTGCTCTTTGAGCAGGAGCCTAGATTCTAAAAAGGTCTCCATAGTGTCCATCAGCTCTAACTGAGGAAGTTAAAATGGAAGATTTTGCATCATAGCTATACTCACTGCAACTTTTAAATCTTTGGTCTGTATGCCTATTGTGTCTTTTACAGTACTGTTTTTGATATTTTGGACTATTGTTTCTTTTGTCCAACCTATCAAAAGCAGAAATGGATGCACTATAATTATTATTAAATCTACATCTTATTTCAGTGTATCTTTTAGGGAAGATTATTATGAAATTTGAACAGGTAAGAGGGAACTATTCAACAATTATTTTCCTCAGACTTTTTCCAAAAATAGAAGCTTCCAAATCTGGGGGAAGTATAACAACTGATATACAGTATGTAGGAGTTATAAGTAAGAAATTTAATTTAAGTTAACTATTTGGTTTAAATGAGTTCATCTCACTGATATTGGTCACTTTATTCCAATCTTTTGAACTAAAGTTTATGAAGGCTAGATAAAATTGTTACAGAGCCGCATTTTCATTACAAGTCAAGATAAAAATGTTTTGTTAGAAGCGTCTCTAATTACCATCTGGCTATTTATTAAATGAACTGAGAGAGTTTTTATGTTGCTTTGGCTTTCAGCTGACTTGTATCCTGTCCAAAAGCTAAGAGCCTTGGTCAGATTTAGTAAAGGCAGGATCAACTCACAGCAATCTCTAACCAGTCTAGAATCAAACTCAAGAAATTAATCATTCAGACTCAGGAGCTGGAGACATTGGTGCTAGACAGCCAGAAAACCAGCTATATATAGAGCTTCCATTAAAGAGTATGGTTGAAAGATAATATGAAAATACTAAGACCAAAGAATCAAGATAAGCCACAGAAACTGGCATGACATAGATATGCCAACAGTAAGAAGACAAAAAACCCAGTGTGTTTTCTGTTTCTGATTTTTCTACAAAGAAACAGCAGGGCTTGTTAGGACCCAAGAGAATTCAAGATTTTTCCTCAAGCTCAGACAAAGGCCAAATTCTTTCCTTTTTAACAGCTATCACATACATACCTTCTGTAACTCAGAATCAATGGGATGAGGTATTCTTTGGAATATGGCATTTCCCAAGTGCTGCCTACCTTTGAGGTGTATTTTTTTTATAAAACATAAAAACAACAAATAAACATAAAACAACAAATAAAACCTCTTTCAATTATACAGTGTATCATTTGGTACATATTTCTTGTGCACAATATCTATAGTCTTTTCCTCTTGGATTTAAGTTTACATTCATATTACATTAGTCAACTTTCCATGTCACATTATATTATTATTACATCATCATTAAACTTTAATTTCAAATTCACATTATCCTTTAGAGCCAATGTCAGTTTTTACTAATTTTAATTCATATTATTATTCATTCCATAATAATCAATTATAAGATATCATTGCTATTGTATTCTACTTCAATTTCCTACTTTTCTATCTAACCATTGGTAAAATAAATCCCATATCTTAAAGTATTCTTTTTTTTCTTGCTCTCTAATTGCTAATGTTAATCTACTCATTTCTGCACATTCCATTATTTTCTTAATCACCTCGTCCTCTATTGGAACTTTCTCATTCTCAAATACCTGCAATTAAAAGGTTAATAATCAAATATGTCAATTCTCTGTTATAACCATCAGGTAAGATTCCAAATATAAATGTCTCTGGTTTTAGAGCAATATGCTGTTTTGTCATTTTTTCCAACCATGTGCATATTTTAGTCCAATATCTTTTAGCTTCCGCACATGTCCACCACATATGGTAATATGATCCAGGTATCTGATGACATTTCTAGAACTTTGCCGATTTATCCTTGAACATCTTTGCTAGTCTTGCCGGGTTAGGTGCCACCTGTAAAACATCTTATACAAATTTTCTTTATATGCTGTTGACATTGTTAATTTATAATTTATAGTCCACAATTTCTGCAATTTTTCTAGATCTATCCCATATCCAAAAATTTTCCCCCATGCAATCATTGTTTCTTTAACTAGTTCTTCTTCTAATTTCACTCCCAATAAATAACCATATAATTTTTTAATCATCCTGTCATCAGTACCTGTTAAGATTTTATCTAATTCAGTAAATTAAACCCTTCTGTCTTACTATCTTTATCATATCTAGAATGTATTTGCACATATGAATACCAGTTCATATTTATCCCTTGTTCATCTAGTTCTTGCTTTATTTTGAGTTCACCCTTTTTATTTAAAATTTCACTATATCTAACAACGTGTTCCATTTTAAAAATAATTGGATACGCAAATGCCTCTATTGTTGATAACCAGACTGGTATTTTCAAATAGTGTTGTTTCCTTAATTTCTCCCAAGTTGATAACAAGGCATCTTGAATGTAATATCTCCTAAAATACTTGTGCGCTTTACTTTTCTTATACCATAAAAATGCATGCCACCCCAATGGTATGTCATGGCCTTCCAGTGTTAACAGTCTATCATTTCTCAGAACAATACATTCTTTCACCCACATCAGTGTTACAGCCTCGTAATATAGTTCTCAATTGGGTAATCCAAAACCTCCCTTTGTTCTAGCACCCTGTAACAACTTAAGTTTAATTCTTGTCTTCTTTCCCTGCCAAATATATTTCAACATTATTTTATTTAAGTCCTCAAAGTATTATTTCCCTAGTTTAATTGAAATCGTCTGGAACAAATATAATATCCTTGGTAGTATATTCATTTTGTTTGTGGATATTCTCCCTGTTAGAGATAGTTGTAGGTTTTTCCATTTTTCCAAGTCTGTCACAATCTGTTGTTTAAATTTGTAGTAGTTATGTTCCTTTAATGTTCCACATCTTGCTGTCAGTTGTATTCCTAGGTATTTCACTTTGTTTGTGATCTGAATATTTAATCTGTCCATCAATTCTTTCCTTTGGTTTACTGTTATGTTCTTAACTAAAATCTTAGTTTTATCTTTATTTATTTTTAGTCCTGCCCCTTTGAGGTGTAATGAGTGCTGTCTACACAGAGGGTCCTAGTGCCAGTTATTCCAGGATCCATACATGGACAATTATTTCTTGCACTTGTATCTGTAAGGTAGGTTAGTATCTAAGCAGGAAACCTGCATGAATCTTTCTTTTATTTCATTCACTACTGTCTTCTTTACTGTGTAAAATCAGTGTCAGAGCCTTTCCTAATGTGAACAAAATATTAAATATTTCTTTCCCAGTATGTCATATTTCTATTTATTTATTTCTGTGTTTGTTTACATATTTGAACAATTTATATTGAGATGGCTATCCACCCCAAAATGGTAAGATGAAAGATGAAAAAAAATTGAAAGTCAAGAACAACAAAATAACACAATAAAATACAATTAGAAACAATTAGTATAATCTATGCCAAGAAGATTTAAGATCAGATTACTTTACAATCAATATAAAAACAATATCCAAACTATTTAACAATAAGGGCTTGTTGTTTATCTCATCCAAATATCTAAAGGAGCAATCAGATCTTTAATACCTTACAGAAGGCCAAAAGCTGATCCACGGGGCACAGAAGACAGAGAAGATGACATTTCTTAACTGAGGGACCTGGACCAAGACTACCCAGTAAATTCTGGAGTGGAATCATATATGTCATACATAGCAGTATTACCTAGTCTTACCACCCAGTCTCTTAATGTCAATTAGATATTAAGAGATCGAAATAGCAGTAACAATAATAGTGACAATCTCTTAATTGAGAGACTGGGAGATGGGCAGTTATTAAATATAATAAATAAATACGATAAAAATATTAACAAATTAAACAAATCCTATTGTGAAATGTGGATGTTAAGCCTCATATTCCCAGCTTCCCAGCTTTCATACTTAGGCCTATCCCATACTCCTTTTCATAGGCTTTTGCAATTCATCTCAACCTCTCTTTTGTGAAAAAGATACTTTTGTAGAATTGGAGGAAGATTTCCGGGAAAACAAGTAGTATGTCAAGGAAGAGAGGAGAAAGCTAGGGCCATTCTTCTTTAACTCCAAGGATGGGATTTGAGTTTGAAGTCCAAGTAAAAGGAAATCAGAAAGGAAATCTGATTCAAAGAAATAGTTGAACGCTTCATTAGAACTGTATTATTTAATATTTAACTTATATATCTTACAAAAAAACGCATCTGCATAATTTAATAGTATTGCATTTTTCTGCAAGGGTGAATCAAACTTATCTTGCACTCTATCTGGATTCTTATATTTCTTATATTTATTTTTATGCATTCTGTTGGATCCTGTTTCTAATTCTATTCCTTGACAGTTGCTGTATCACCATGTAGGAATCTTTTAAAACTCTCTTTTTTATATAAGTTATTTTATTTTTAAAATTTTCACATTTCTGAAACAGCCATCTTTCTCAAAGAGGGACTTTGGTCAGTATACAATAAAACATAAAAATATAAAAACAATATACAGTAAACAGCAAATCATAAATTGTTAGACTTAAAAATTTTTAATTATTTTTTAAAAAAATTAAAAAATTCTAAGGAGGTAAGAATAATTAAACCCTGTTTAAATTAGTTGACAAAGGCAAAGGATGGGCTCTCATGGCACCAACCTACCTCATGGTTTTTTGCCACAATTATTTGTAACAAATAAAAATAATCCCAATAGATTTATGTTATTACTCCAAATAAATGTGTACCATACAATCAGGAAACCATAATCCATTCACTTCACCTGAATACTGTCCCTTACCATTCTTTCAAAAGGAATTTCCTTCTCTCTCTTCCATCATCATCACCATCCATCTTGTCAGCTAAATCAAGAATTTAGCTGACAAAATACTTTTGTTCCTTCCTACATAAGTACAGTAACTTTCTTCAGTGATTGAAAGGAGAAGTTTCTATGTCTCTTCTTCCTGATCGCTGATTATGAACATCTGGCAATAATAACAGAAAGCCTTTATGTTAATAATAATTCCAGAAAATTATTCAGTAATTTTTATAGTAGGGTATAGTGTTTATACTGCAAACATAAGCTTGAAGTGAAAAATTAGGTGGCTGTTTAATGCAGTTTTTATGAGATCATGGGAGTGCTTAAATATCCCTATTTGATGGTTTTTTATAGCAAGCTAAGATATTTTACCTGAGGTGCAAAATGTACCTTTCTTAGTATGAAGTCTAATAGATTGCCTGCTAAATAAAAAAAAAAGTTCTATGCATTTGAAGATATAGATCAGTCCAAGTAAGAACATAAGTAACTTTACTTCCAAAAAGACATAGTTACTTTCTACCTCCACAACATCTGCTAGTAGTCACTTCTCTTTAATGGTACAACTGGCATATTACTATATTTAACATCCTTAAAGGAAAAATACATACTTATTCTATGTTGCAAAGTAGATTTACTATTAATATCTACTTGTGTTGTTTTTCAACATAGCCTAATATAGATTTATCAAGCATATTCCCAAAGTTGAAGAGCACAGATTGTAGTTTCACAACCATTGAGTAACATCAGTTATTCGTTGGCAGGCATGATATGGTGTTTTTTTTAATGAACTGCGTAAGAGACAAAAATTAGGATTACATGATTAGGAACAAACAAATTAAAAAATCAACATCTCTAATTATTAAATAGCAGGTCAAATATAATATTCAGAAGTCCATTTTTGTGGATAATTATAAATAAATAAATAATTGTTCTCTAAAGTGATAAGTGGAAGGAAACAATTTCAGGAATTATCTTACAATAAAAAATACACTTCATAATTTCTAAAATTATTATTGGATCAAACAATTCTGACATGGAAAAGAATTTTCTCTTCATCTTGGTCACATCAACTTCTATTATTCAAGGCATTTTGGGTTGTTGTGATGATTTATGCAGATGTACAATTTTGATAGATTTTGTTTTACTTGAACCTGCAATTTAAAAAGATGCCTTCAAGTCAAGCTCAGCCTAAGATGATTACTGAACATGGACATGATGAACGTGAACATGCTGCTTTTTAAACAACGGCATAGATGTATATACTGTGTACCCAGCAAAACATTGATTTAAACATATCTTTAAATGTCTGCATATTCATATTTGCATACCCTGTAGTCTGCTGCAGAAAAAGAACAGTCTATTTCAAGAAGAACTTGATACCCAGTATCATCAACATATTCATGTGGTTTTCTTTTCAAAAATATGGAAATGGTTTCCCACTGATGGCCTCCCGGTGCTCTCATCCAAGTACTAACTAGTTTGGATCTTGTTTGTTTTTTGAACCCTGATAATATCAACTGGATGCTATCTGTGCTAAGACTTAGGGTACTGAGCTTGTACAATGTTTCTGTTTGTCACATAGGAAATGGATTCGTCCATTTCATCCATATTTCCTTTCAGATTTTGCTGAGCAATACTGAGTGGTTTTAGAGGCTACTTGGAGGATATATAAGCACAGGCCCCTCAACTTAGGACCACTTTTTTTCTCTCATATTACTTCAATAGTTCTAATTTTGTTTCTGTACTCTTCAGTAAGCATAGTTCAACAGATCATGATTGATTAATTGATTGATTGATTGTACAGCTTCAAACTGTACAATTCTCAAAGGATTTCAATATTACATATACTATGCATTGGACTCTTTACTTAAGCATATTCCATAAACTGGTGTTTTTTTTCTCATAGTAATCATTTTGTATGTCAGTTTTAGATACTTTACTCTAACTGATGTCCACAAATCTTAAAACTACAGAAAGGATAGAATTTACATACAAGAAAATAATGTTTATCACAGGGCTGGTATTCAAAAATCCCACCAAGCAGTTTTGCTGCCTGGTTGCTGAGTGGGCATGGCCATGGTGGCCATGGCCTACCAGAACTCCCTGTTTCCAGCTTCCGGTGGGCCTCCAGAGCCCAGGGAGGCCATTGTCACCCTCCAGGCCTCTGAGAGGATGAAAACAGTGTCCTCCGGCCTCTGGAGGCCCACTGGAAGCCGGAAATAATTTTGCCACTTCTGGTTTTTCCGGGAAGGCTGTTTTTCGCTCTCTCAAGGGTCCAGAGGCCTCCCCCAGGCCTCTGAGAGGGTGAAAATGGCCTTCCCCAGGCTCTGGAGGCCCTCCAGAAGATGGAAACAGGCCCATTTCCAAACTTCCAGAAGGCCTGTTTTTCCCCCTCCCAGAGCCTCTGCACAGACCCTGCACTTACTTCCATTGAAAATGGGCTCCATAGAGACTCCTGGGAGGGGCGGGGTGGGAGGGGCAGGGTGAGCTGGTCAGTTGAAATATCAGTTTGGCGAACCAGCTGTAACTTTAACATCCAGTTTGCCTGAACCAGTCCGAACCGGTAGAATCCCACCCCTGGTTTATCAGCAGAAAATATTATTTGCAGTTTCTATTTAGAGAGTAAAATTCCTCCTCACAGGCAGATATCTTTGAGTTTTAAAAGTAATAAGAGACTACAGTTACCATTTGAGATTCCTGCATTGTTGACATCTCTTAACCAGCCACACTTAGATTGGATAATGTTCTTTCTATCACATTACAGCAGAATTATCTTCATGACGGTAGCACTTTGCCACAATTATGCTGACAAGCTTTGCCTTTTGTGTGAATGTATATGAGTCCTTCTAATCTTTTTAGCATCATTCACTGAAGATTTTAGTTGCAATTGATTTTTAAATTTACCTGTAATTGCAATTTCAGTATAGCAACCTTACAACAGTGACAATTAAGCTCTGATTAAAAGTGATTGAAGTAGTTTCTATTTTTCCAACTTAAAGATTCAGGATATAAAACATTGATCATAATCCCAAAGCAAGGGCTATCCTTTAAATAAGGAACAAATAAAAAATAATTGTAACACGGATATCCTAGCATTTGGGGGATATTATTTAGGATTTTGGATATGCAATATATTGCTTATTATCTTTTATTCTTTTTCAATATATAAAGATAAAATTTGATAACAAAAAATACATCCCCACATGCAGCAGTGGGATTCTACGGGTTTGGACCAGGCTGGATGAACCGGATATTAAAGTTACAGCTGGTTCGCCGAACTGGTATTTCAACAGACTGGCTGCCCCTCCTGCTCCGCCCCTCCCAGGAATCTCCATGTGGCCCATTTTTGATGCAGGTAAGTGCAGGGTCCATGTGGGGGCTCTGGCAGGGGGAAAAATTGGCTTTCTGGAAGTACAGAAATGGGCCTGTTTCCGGCTCCAGAGGGCCTCCAGAGGCCAGGGAGGCTGTTTTTGCCCTTTCAGAGGCCCAGGGGAGGTCTCTGGACTGTTGGGAAGGTGAAAATGGCCTGGCTCTGGAGGCCCACCGGAAGCCAGAAACAGGAAGTTCTGGTATGCCCACTCACCCTGGCCACACCCACCCAGCAATCGGGCAGCAAACAAGTTGTTGGGATTTTTGAATCCCACTCCTGCCCACATGCAGTGGTTAAATGTTTAGTTTTGCTGGCCAAAACTGACAAAGAAATGTAGCACATGAAAAGGACAGTTCCGCAGTGTATATACAGTATTTGAATTGAAGCACCAATTGTAAAAAAAAAAAAAAAAAATCTAAACTAAGTTTAGCTGTTGCACTTTATTATTATAGGAAGGTTGTTGTGCTTGGTGTCATTTGTATCTTTTCAAAAAATGAAAATGAAACTCTATTTGGAAATAAAAATGATTAATTTTCCTATTAAACACTTCTAGTACAGTGCAAAAAGTATTTTCTTCACAACCCTGCATAAGCCTCTGATTTACACATTTCCTTTTCTTTCCCTTATCTGTCAACTACAAGGAAATAAGCCCAACTCTGTTGTCCTTCTGGAAGTCTATTAAGAACCAGCTTTTCTCCCAGATATTAGGCATCAGATGTTGAAGAGAGGGCAATATTTGTCTGTTTACAGTGCAAGTTAATTATGTAGTGCCTTGACTTGTATTTGATTATTTTAACTGTATTTTTTTAAGTTTTCTTTTTCTTATGGAGTGGTTAGTTAAGCCATCGAAGGTTATGTATTGAATGTGGACAGTCATATACATTTTCTAAATAAATAAATTGACAAATGAATTGTAAAATGAAAAATCAGTGGAAAATGGAATGGAAAAAAAATCAAATATCTTGCCATATTTTCTTATTTTTCTGTCATCGAACAAAATGCACTGTATTTACTTTTTCTACTCTTCTCTTTTCTCTATCCCTGATCACTTTCCTTTCTAGAACATTATCTTTGGAAGGCATGAACAATGAACCTAGTGCAGTATTTATTTATTTAGAGGGTAGCATATCATACATGACTAATCATATAAATTAACATTTCAGCTAGATTAGTAGAACCAAATAAAATATGAATATTAAAATTATCTATATTCAAAATGCAAGTAGAAGTCCTTTCTTCCACTTAATTGAACTCATTTTCAAATCTCCTTTCTATAAGTTTAAGGATTTTACTCTTTTCACTAACGGTTATTTATTATGCTCAGTTTGCATAGAGAACTTAACTTGTATACTGAGAAAAAAATAGATGATGCGATTATATATCATTATCCAGTAACATTAGGAAATTGTATCTTTTCTTCTCTGTTTAATATGTGAAACCTCTTTTTTTTCCCTAGGGAAAGTTGGATATTTTCCCCTCAGATTGCACATAGCTCTTCTATACAGAAAACATAATTTCATTAATACAAATATAAATGTTTCTCATGAAAGTAAAATGTAATATGAGCATAGGCTTGGGCCATGATCTGTATTCTGCTTCCTTTCCCTTTAGAATAATATGTTACAAATGTGTTACACATTTGTTTGCTTAGATGTATGAAGTTATGCCAGTTTGCTCTGGGTAAAAAGAAACTGGGCTAAAACTCTTACAAGCTTTTGATGTTAATTGTAATATTTTGGTAAGCATTTCCTGTTATAGTTTTATTGCTGGTCTTTTTTGATCCACTGTTCAAAACCATTCTACTGCAGTTGCTTATTCTTTATTGCCTACAATGGAATCATCATTTCCCAAGCTATCCTTGAAACATAATGATAGTTTGTCAATGTGGCAAATGATTTTATCTGGCCTGGACTTTTTGCCTCAGGATATTAACTAACAAATTGATCCTGCCAGAGCTCTCTTCTGCGTGCATTGTTTCTTAATTACATGATGTGTAAGATACATCAGGCTCAATTATTCAATTTGAAAAGAGACGGGGAGGGAGGGGGGAACCCATGCAACAGAGGAGACCAAAGAGCAAAAAGAATATGTGAGGAAATATAAAAGAGCTCCTGCTGTAACAAACACAAAGCTGAAAACTATAGGGAATTCCCTTCACTTGATAACCAAAAAGTAATTTATATTTAGCTAGAATATCTCCCAGCTCAAAGCATTGGGTTTTTGTTATCCAAAGTTCAGCTCACAGCTCTGCAATGTACTGTAGTTTAGTGGTGCACATTGGATGTGAGCATGTTGAATGCAAAACAGACAGATTTGTAAAAACAAAAACAAATCTGAGTTGTTTACTCATTTAAGTTTATGGAATACCAAAATAACTCCACAATGAAGACACCACAGTTTAGCCAAATGAAATTTTTTGTCCTGTCCATTCAGTATCAAGTCTTAAAGTTGAAACTTGTTTACCTGAATCAGTTCAGGTAAAGTAGCATTGACTCCCTAGACTGAAGAAACTGATGACTGAGGTTTATTACTCATTTTGAGTTTTATTGTTGATTGGAATGACAACCACACTTGACTTGAGTAATAATTTATGTTATCATTGTATTGAGTTCAAAATAATGAATGTACTGCTATCATAATACTGCAATTGGGGAGGTAATGTTTTCAGTTCTTAAACTGTCATCCAGGAAACTTTCATCTATTACTATGAAATTTAACATCCTTTAATCCAATAAAGAGGTATTAGTGGATGTTGCCTATAGTTTTTGTTCAATTTATTTTGTCTGGTGTTTGATCCAACTATTGCTTTGTTGCAGTTTTCTTCAGGCATCATTTTACCTAGCAACAGACTAAAAATAAAGGTGATGTAGGAAGTCTTTTACCGGCTTATTTCAAGGCAGACATTTAAAAAAGTATCTACATTAGATGTTCTATTCCCTCACATACAACAATGAGTATCTCTTCTCAAAAGATTCTAAGCCATTCGGTGACCAAGCAACCCAAAGAATAAAAACATTCATGCAACATTAACTTATTAATAAGAGGTTTAAAAATAATCAGTATCCTGATATGATTGAGAATGGACCCAATCATATGTTACCTCCTGGGCAGTCTTAACTAAAGAAAAGATAGCTGACTAAACATTCCCCAAAATTTTGCCTCCTTTGTCAGGAATTATGGGTCAACCACCACCAGGCAACAGGATAAGACAGTACCAATCAGAGACCGAATCAATTCTGAACACAACTGAATGACTTTATCAGATAGGTCTCTGGAGCATTCCCCATATCTAATGGAATAGAAAGAGTAGCATGCAAGTTGGTGAAAGTATAGTTCATTATGGTTATATACAACCTTTTAGCAATTATGGGATTAAGCAATTAAATTAAGTAATATGTTTTCTTAATTAAATATCAATATTACTAATCTTAATTATATTTTTGCCTCTATTTGGTGGAATTCAACTGATACATTATTTTGAAAATATTTTCTCTGTTCTCTTTACTTTTCTTCCACTTGCATTTCCACTTCTAAGCCTGGAAAAACTATTATTAGTGGTAATTTGAACTATAAAGTATCAGCTTGTCATGATGGCTACAAAGCTATCTCATAAGATTCTTGGGATAGAATTTAGTGGTTTTGTTTGTTTAATACATGAAACTATTGGTGCCATGAGTAAACTGGAGACTGAATGATTCAATACCAGAAGATGTCAGCAGCTAATAACAGCTATTGCAAAAGCTTTCCCCTTTTCCTCTGTGGTTCAGGAAAAAAGCACTAGTTATCACTGCTTTTGGTAAGCACATAAGTTATCATCTGCATACTGTTGAAGATGTATGGATACTTCTCACATAGCTATAGATATACCCTGACAGTAAAAACAATGAAATGTATTTGTTTTGTCTGTTGTTGCTTAGAAATTATAAGAACTGAAGACTGGAAGGAATCAAATGTTTGAGGGGGAGAACAATGGTATAACTCTGGTATAAGTTGCTGCTGATGGAAACATTTCTAGAAGCAGAATTCAAACTGCTACTTTTGAAAGAAGGCTTAATTGAAAAGCCATCATTTAATACAATGTGGCCCTAAACACTCATGAAAGCCTACTGTGTAAAAATAACCCAATATTATAGTCACAAAGTTGGTCAGTAATTAAGTTAATTTGGTCAGTAATTAAGTTAATTGAATTGTTATTTCTAGGGAAGCAAAACTTAGAGGTTTATTTGAACTTTCAGCATTTTAATATACAATATGTTTTCTTTTTTCTTTTTTATAGAATTCACCAAGCTTGGATTTAATTCTGAAGTTTAACATATAGAGAATAGTAGCTGTGGTTGCTCTCCAATAACAATTTGTTTTTGAATTATAGGATTGTGTTTCCAATCTTTCGAACACAAATTATTCCATCCCTGCCTAGAGGTAAGAAAGAAGCAACCGGACACTCTTTGTTTTTCCTTGAAGACATTTCACTTCTCATCCAAGATGCTTCTTGAGTTCAAAACTAAAGAACACCAGAACTGAGTAAATTTCTTGGATGAGAAGTGAAAAGTCTTTTTTAAATAAACAAAGTCCAATTGCCTCTTTAAAAAGTATCTTTGGGACAACCATGACCTGGATGTTTGAGAATCTCCATACACGTTTAGGTAAATTTTAGTCAAACATTCCTCATTTGAAAAGTTAATTCGATCAGAAATTTTGCAACTAGCACTAGCAAATTAATCCCAAAATACATTTTCCCCTAATCTAAGTAACAATCAAATGCTTTCAAATCACTTTAATCTGTCTACAAATGTATTATAACATCCCAGTTCTTTTTGTCCTCACCCACAATTACTTAAGGAATTACCTAAGGAAAATTTCTGCTATCATTCTCTTAAACCTGTTGTTAAGGATGCAAACAGAAGGATTATCTGAATCCTCTCCCAAAAATCAGGGCAGGAAACGCATACCTGCAAGTTGCATGCAATGACCTCAGGTTTAGGGTTCATTTCATCAAATTTATTTATTTATTTATTTGTTTGTTTGTTTGATTGATTGATTGATTTGTCAATTGCTTACAAGATAATAGGTATAAGTATATACATAGTTATGAATACATAAAATGGGTACATATAAGAAAAATAAAAGAAACAATAGGACAGGGACGGCACACCCCCTACAGACCTCTTAGGAAAGGGGTGAGGTCATGGTGGCAAAGTGTTAGGAAATTTGTAGTCTGATTTCCTAACATTTTTATTGTAAAAAATGTACCTTTTATGGGCCCATAAACAGACACATAACCTCCTTAAGTAGAAGGAGAAATGTTGCTAAGTAGAAATGTTGCTTCCAAGTGCTTGATTTTTCTAGGTCTAGCACCATATTTTTGCCAAGCTGTAGCTCAGTGTATGTTGGGTAATACTTTCTTAATTATCTTTGTCCTAAAGTCTTTAACATATGTGTCTATAGAAATTCTTAGTCATCCAGAAGCTGAAGAAGCTTATTGAATGAGAAGCAAATAGCCTTCAAAGAAAAACCAGAAAAGCCCAGTTGCTTCTTGAAAAAGCCCCTTTGAGTCTTTAACATAATAAAGATTTGAATTTATTGATAAAGAGTTAAGAATTGGCTGGAATCTTTCTAGATTGTCAGTTAAAAACTAAATCAAAATAGGGTATTTCTATCCTTTCCCTGCTCATATTCTTAACTCTTCTGGCTTGGATTTTTCAGTACAGTACAGAAAAAAAGTAGAAGAGAATTTGGATATTCCTTTTGAAGCAAATTTTTAGGCACGGGTTTATTTATAAAATGGAAATGAAGAATATTCAGGTCAAGTAGGTAAAACATCTCTCTTCCTAATTCTCAATATACTTATATATACAGTGATGCAGTGACTCATTTAGTGACTGTCTCAGACAGCAAACATTCAAATTTATGATAGTAATGGAAAAAAAAAACTTCATGAGCAAATGAAAGCTGAAGTAGGTTTGTAAGCATAGTCATGGTATCACTTAGCTATCATTTTGTTTAATGATTGAGTTGTTGGTCCCCAATTTTGGTCGATAAATAAGGACTACCTTTATGTGTGGAAAGAATGTGGTCATGAATGTCATGAATATATATGTCTATGTATTTGTTGTGTGTTTGTACATCTGTAGACAGTAATAAATAACTTTGAATGAATATGCTTAAAACGTTATTCACCTTATCAGAATTTTTGAGTGCAGATAGGATTGTACCCAGCTAAAGAAACATACAATTTCACTCAGATCTTTACAAAGAGCCATATTTTGGAAAATAATTAAGAAGAATATTGTATATTTTAATTCACTAATCCAGGGTTTCCCAAATTGTATTCTATGAGAACTTGATGGGGTTCTATGATAGACTAAGGCCAAAAAAAAGCACTTGAACACAGCCAATTTTCTATCATTAAACTTTTCCTCTTAATCATTTGTTTTTTAAAAAGGATTTTTTAACCTGATAAAGATGGAAACATTGCTCTAGGTCTTTTATTCTATGACAAACACCCATATATCTTCATATAAAACATATTTTTAAGCTGAAACAAGAAGCTTTAAATAAATTTATAAAATAAAATAAAATAGATACTGAACGTATCAGTGCCTGTCACTGATCATTTGTGGATGAAGTCTACACATAGTATAACCAATTCTGTAAAATTATTTTGACAAATAGTGTAAAGATTGTCTTGGAATTTAACCCTGACAAAAAGGAAGAACATGGGCCATGGTTTTTAAAACAATTGTGCCACTGACACAATTTCGTGTTTCTAAAGAAATGTTCCTGTTTTTCCCTTCCCAGCTTCCTTAATATGTGGTAACAGCTCTCCATTTAGGTACTGAAATTTGGTATATATTTGAAGCAGTTGGGGAACTAACATTCAATGATTTATATAGCCTATGAAAGGTAGCAGATTCTGTTTGATCTATTATGGCTAAAATACTTTACTTTAAGGTTAATTTATCTTGATATGGCCTAATGATAGCTTAACATCATCAGAAAAGCTCATTTTATTTTGGATTGCTTTTTCCTAAGAAGATTTAGCATTCTCTACCATTGTTAAGTGCACAAATCCAAGAGCATTGTGCAACCATTTCAGCCAGCAAGTAAAATATTTATCCAACTATTGGTTTCACATTTATTTCTGCTTCTTGCTAGAATATCACAATTAGATCCAGTAGTTAACCTACAAAATGTTTTTAAACATTAATTTGGACTCTCTAGGGAAGGCACGTTGTTATATGGTCTAGCTGAGATTAATATAGCAACTGGGCTCAGGCTTCAGCTCAAAAAAATTTAAGGTAGCAGATATAAACTGAGTACTTCAAGCAAAATAATAAACTCTGATCTCTGTGTATTTTGGGGATAGATAATCCAACTAGAAGCTTGAGAAGCTAGCCTTAAATATTTGAAGATCTTGACCTGCTCTGGTTTCTAAATCTTTCATTCACCTGAAGGAACTGTATTGAGGAATTTTACAGTAGTATATAATATCTTATGTAAGATAAAGGGGCAATAATAAACAAATAAATAAACAATAATAAATAAACATTTATTAAAGAAAAAGATAATAAGATTTACAACAATGCTCTTAAAGATAGATGGAGCCTAAAGCAGTTTAGAACTTCATGGCCATTGTTTGTCAGTGGTATATTTTCTGGATAATATTTCAAATTTATTTTGTTATCATGGGCATCCATGGGGAATTAATTCTATGCAGGATCCAATCTGGGTCAGTCACAGGGACCAGAAGTTAATCTTCTGAGCTTTTGGAAGCTAATGCTGACATATATTTGCTTCAGAAATTCTAGTCCATGTACATAATGCAATATTTATGTTAATCATGCCATTGTACATTTGATGACTTAGATGTCAGTGAAGTTTGCTGGTTGTCTGTTGCTAATTTAAAGAAAAATAATAGACTTTTATTAAAATCAGCAACAGATAAACCATAAATCAGCAAAGTACAGTTAATCAAAGTGACGAAATAAAGAATCTTGAATTTATGCAGTTGAAAATTCACCTATATTAGAGCTATGAAAGCTCAAGAAAAGTTTTAGTTGGATTTATCTATATTAAGTGATTGTTTTTCTCATGAAGATCCTATAAGAAAAGCATATTTTTTCTTATGATCAAAGTGAAATTCATAACAAATGAAATTTTAACTTGCTTTTTGATCACTGAAAAACTTATATGAAATATATTACCCTGATTAACCAGCCCAAGTCTATAATCATGACATATAACAACAAAATACGTATGCTGACTATGAATCATTTGGAGGAATTTAGGGTTCATATGACTTAAAATATGCTGTAAATGAATTACTATATAGGTTCTCTTCTCTCTCCCCTCCTCTCCTCTCTCCTCTCTCCTCCCCTCCATTCTCCTTGATTCCATTCCATTCTATTCTTAGCTATGTTAGATATTCTGTTATCTTAAATCAGGGGTGTCAAACTTAATTTCATTGAGGACCAAATCAGGGTTTGTTTGACCTCGTGGGGGCTGGGGTGTGTGGGTGTGTGGCCGAAAGCATGGCCAGCTCAACATCAAGGTTTCATTTTTGCCATGATGGCTTGGGCTCTGTATTTGCTAGAAGAGGGCTTCACAAGGCTGTTGCGGCCAAAAACGGAGACCAGGCAGCTCTCATGCAGCCTCCCCAAGCTGCATTTTCATTGGCAGAGGGCTGCAAAAGGCTATTGTGGCCAAAAATGGAGCCTGGTGGCCCTCTCGAGCTCCATTTTCACTGGCAGAGGTACTGTGGGTCGGTCCTTCTCTGTTTCCAGTAGGCCTGAAGGCCAGATCTAAGCATTCTGCTGGCCAGATTTGGGCCCCAGGCCTTGAGTTTGACACCCTTGTCTTTAGATAGTCTCTTTTATTGGATTAGAAATGGTAGGTAAATGAATGGTTTCACTGGAACAGCAACCAGAAGAAAATACAATTCCTTGGAAAGTACAGTGTTATGCAATTATTTAATGGGGACAAATTTTTATATCAAGCATTCTTCATTTATTTCAATTGTTAATTTAAGTTCATACATTTTAGCAATTACTTGTCCATCATTTGTACATAACTCCATTTCAAATTCAGTCTTACCTATTCCAAATAAAAAACCCTTTGGCTTAATTTAAATATTTATAATAATGGTTAATAAGAGCTTAGTGTCTCACAATAAGTTAGCCATTGTGTTTGTCTACTATTTTTTGCTATAAAATGCTTCTTGTGCTAAGAGCCTCAACCTAGATTAGTAGGTATCCATATTCTCAATATGACATGTTCAGATATTTTATGGTACTAATCAAAAAGAAGAAATGACAGATAAGCACAGTTTGATTTGTAAATAACTAGATAGGCAATTTGATTACTGTTTTTGGTAATTACTGTATTCACTAAATACTTTGAACTTTAGGTATAGCTGTAAAAACTTCACTTATTTCTCAGCCAATCATCATAAATGGTTTGGTTTAACTCTAAATTACCAATAGAGATATTTTATATAATAGAGAAAGAATTGCTGAAATTTGATAAGCTTCTTCTTTTCTGTTATAATGGCCAGTTTATTTAAGCTTTGCTAGCTTTTAAAATTGATCACTGAGAGTAGAGGAAGTGAAAAGCATGAGTTCCACGAAAACATGAATGTCAACAGAATCCCAAGTATGAAACTAAGCACAGATGGAAACAAATTGAAAGTTGGACTAGAAGGTGTCCTAAAATTAGAAACAGGACTATTCCAATACAATTCCACCTCAATTTTTTGAAATGATTAAAAATAATAGGTTGTATACATAGAAAAAAGCATATATATATTTATCTGATATAAGTACTACTTTGGTGCAATATAAAATACAAACATTAACTTTGCATTTACGCAAAATTTAACTTTGGGTAAGTGTGACTACACATATACAGATAGAAAGTACATATGTACAATAAAACATACTTTTAGAAAGGAAAGCAATGGAATGAAAATGTGAGAGGAGAAAGTAGTAAGGTGATAGAAAAGAATTTATAGCTGAGGGTTGAACTGTTTTTTTAAAAGAACATTCTACAAACTGTTTAAAAAGTCAGGGGACCTTTGTACCTTGGAGCCTGGCTGTTTTTTTGCAGGCATTTCATCACTCAACTAGGTGACATTAGTGCTAGGAGCTTACTCATTATGTATACCCAATTGATTTATCCTGTCAGTGTTGGTGAGAATGTTCTTTGATTAGACTATTGTTATTGTAAACTTGTTTGTCTGCATTGGTAGTTCCTTGATTGGAGTATTGTTTACTTCTTCATTGTTCATCTACTAAGAGGTCTGTAAGGGGGTGTGCATAAGAGCATCAGTGTGCCTACCGTCCTTGTCCTATTGTCCTATTGTTCCCATTTATCCATTTATTTGTACTCATTTATTATGTATATACTTATACCTGTTTATACTTATATGTTTACATGTTATGTTCATACCTATACTTGTTTTCTCATACATGCTTGACAAACAAAATAAATAAAATAAATAAATAAATACTATTAATCTTGATGTTAATGTCTGTTTATGTGGGTGTTGATTGATAGCATAAGGAGGTGTTTTGAGTTTTTATTTCCTTTTGGCGTTTTAATTGTTTCTTTTGAATGATATATAAATGTTGCTTATCTCTATGTGCTTGTTGATGGTTGCCTTGTCTGAAGCCAGGGTTCCAGGAATTCTCTGGAATTTTTAGACCCAGCTTGATCTAGAATGCTCACCAATGTCTGCTATTAATGCATGCCCCTTCTAAATATTACTTATATATGACTGACTTCTTTGAAGTTCAGTATGAGTATGAGCTCAGTGTAGGTATGCAAAACTCTCAGTCCAGAACTCATGTAATGGGCTCTGTGGATGGAAAACAACAACAAAGAAATAACATTAGGTAGGCTAGAGGGCCTCAGCATTTCAATGCCACAGTCAGATTATTAATGACTTTTTTACTTACCATTATCAAACCAACCCTGTAAAACTTCTCTCTTTCTACGTCTTGTCTTGAAATCCATGTATCTGCAATTAGTACCAGTATAAATTATTTCTGAACTCTAATGCCATGTTTCAGGTTTGCTATTAAATGCAAGCCTTGCTTTCTAATGAACACAGAAAGATGAGAAAAGCAATTCAATTCAAACTTAATAGATTTAGACTGCCCACCTTCACTTGGAGTAAGACTGATGGTTTTTCTACTCAATTTTTGAGAAATGATAAACTGTTGAAATAAGGAGAGATGTAAAGATTTTCAGTGATCAAATTCTAACTCATGACAACTTTGTTTCTTAATAATTCAGTTGGGTACATTTTTCTATTGCCTTGAAATTATCTTTTCAAATCAGAAATGACTTTCACGTTTATCAAAGGAAGCAAAAGGGAATAATTTCACTTAAGTCTTTTGGACAGAATTACTCTGCTCAGCCTTTATATCTGAGCAGAGAGAAAATGCAATCAGTTTCTTTATAACAGCTTTTCATCTTCAGCGTAGGGAATGAGTGAGAGAAAGAGAGAGGAGAGAAAGAGAGAGTTACAATACAGGTGAAACTCGAAAAATTAGAATATTGTGCAAAAATTCATTTATTTCAGTAATGCAACTTAAAAGGTGAACCTAATATATGAGATAGACTCATTACACGCAAAGCAAGATAGTTCAAGCCATGATGTGTCATAATTGAGATGATTATGGCTTACAGCTCATGAAAACCCCAAATCTACAATCTCAGAAAATTAGAATATTGTGAAAAGGTTCAATATTCTAGGCTCAAAGTGTCCCACTCTAATCAGCTAATTAAGCCATAACACCTACAAAAGGGTCCTGAGCCTTTAAATGGTCTCTCAGTCTGGTTTAGTAGGAATCACAATCATGGGAAAGACCACTGACCTGACAGTTGTGCAGAAACCATCATTGACACCCTCCATAAGGAGGGAAAACCTCAAAAGGTAATTGCAAAAGAAGTTGGATATTCCCAAAGTGCTGAATCAAAGCACATTAATAGAAAGATATGTGGAAGGAACAAGTGTGGAAGAAAAAGGTGCACAAGCAGCAGGGATGACCGCAGCCTGGAGAGGATTGTCAGGAAAAGGCCACTCAAAAGTGTTGGGGACTTTCACAAGGAGTGGACTGAGGCTGGAGTCAGTGCATCAAGAGCCACCACACACAGACAGATCCTGGACATGGGCTTCAAATATTGTATTCTTCTTGTCAAGCCGCTCCTGAACAACAAACAACGTCAGAAGCGTCTTACCTGGACTAAAGAAAAACAGAACTGGTCTATTGCTCAGTGGTCCAAGGTCCTCTTTTCTGATGAAAGCAACTTTTGCGTCTCATTTGGAAACCAAGGAGCCAGAGTCTGGAGGAAGAATGGAGAGGCACACATTGCAAGATGCTTGAAGTCCAGTGTGAAGTTTCCACAGTCTGTGTTGATTTGGGGAGCCATGTCATCTGCTGGTGTTGGTCCACTGTGCTTCATTAAGTCCAGAGTCAACGCAGCCGTCTACCAGATTTTGGAGCACTTCATGCTTCCTTCAGCAGACGAGCTTTATAGGGATGCTGACTTCATTTTCCATCAGGACATGGCACCTGCCCACACTGCCAAAAGCACCAAAACCTGGTTCAGTGACCGTGGGATTACTGTGCTTGATTGGCCAGCAAACTTGCCTGACCTGAACCCCATAGAGAATCTATGGGGCATTGCCAAGAGAAAGTTGAGAGACATGAGACCGAACAATGCAGAAGAGCTGAAGACCACTATTGAAGCATCCTGGTCTTCCATAACACTTCAGCATTACCACAGGCTGATAGCTTTAAAATTTTGGAACTAAGTCCACAGCCTGTCCTTGCAAGACAGGATTCTCTGCAGATCACCAAGTCGTGGTACTGCAAAAGTTTGAGAACCACTGATATACACTTTTAAATTAACATGGAACATCAGAAATTATGACATAATCAGATAACCATTTCAGTTGAACAAGTTTCTTTTTATTATGTCAAGTATTCGCATTGGATTTGCACACTGTTAAATAGATTTCTTGATTAATTTATTCCTCCCTACCACATCCAACTGAAAGTCATAAATATTTCCCTTTCCTCCATATTATTACTTGAATTATTTCTTAAATAAGACCCAAGAACTGGTTCTTTAACTTTAATCTATAACTTTAAATACTTCTGTAGCCTTTTTTTTATACATTTACTTATAGATGTATCTGAATAGATGGATGGATTTATCTTCAGAAAGCTTACCTGCAGATATAGCTGCTTTATAAATTATTACAGAAATTATTAATAGAATTAGTATTAATCCAATTTATAATGCTGCCTTATAAAAGTTATTCAAAGCAGTGTAGAATGAGTTATAAAAGTCACACAGCCAGTGGACTATCTATCTTATTTTTTCTTTGCAGAACACTTATGTATATTGTGTGGCTAACAAATTCCACAGTCTTTACTTGTGTGATTATATTACTCTTTGACCAAAACATAAAAAGAAAGATTCTTCACAAAGGTTTCCCACAAATAAATGTTTTAAAACTTAGACAGAGTAGGAATATAATAATATAGCCTGCTATGAAAAACAGGCCAGTAAAATTGTTTTGTCTCAATTCTGATTATATTTCTTTAATTTTTATAAAATGTTTCTCGAGAATTCTCCTAAAGTGAACTGCAGTATAATCTTTAAAGTATGGCAAGTAAAAACTATGAATAAGTGACAGTATTTTGTGGCAATTTTTTTTGGGGGGGAGGGGGGGGGGAGTTGACAACTCATGAAAGCAATGCTTCACTTACTCTCATTACAGCACATATTTTCCTTTTGCTTTCTGACAGGATTAAAAGCAGCTTCCAACTTCTAAATTAAAAAATTAGATGTGATTAGCAAATTTGCCAAGTTAAAGAAAGCTATGGCTAGAGCAATCAGTTTTCCCTCATGTAGAGATAGTAAAACAGCTGTATCCAGCAGTCACAATTAACATCAAGCTCAGTGATTCAATGAAAGCTCATCACTTTTCAGCCAATTTACTCTTTATCTATATGAAGTAATTATATAGAAGAGGCAATGGTTTTGAAAGAGGAGGGGAGGAAAGAAGAAGAAAGAGGAGGCTATGTTAACATGGTTAGGGAAAAATTCTCTTTAGTTTATGGCATTCTCTTTCATCAGTTAAAAGTTCCTATACTCCATTACACTGAATAGAAACTGCTGGCCAGGATATTACAAACAATAGGATGTTACAGCAGTTATTATATAGCACTGAGTTGTGGTTAAGGTTAGGGTTGCCCTAGGTTCAGTAATACCATTATTGTGAATTGTCACAAGAGAATTTCATTGTCTGAACCAATGAAAGAACTGTTTTCAGATTAATCGGGGGGAAAACATACCTTGCATAGCCTTTGTCAATACTTCATCAAAAAGCCTTCCTAGTTCTTTTTGAAATCAGAATTCCTTTTTTTAAATACATAGAAACAATCTGTTTTATTTTTCACGGTAGAAAAATTTTCTGATTTGTTCCAAAATATGAACACTATTTAATATTTTCTTTTTTAAAAAATCCATTGTATTACAGTTGCTTTTATGACATTTAATTCAGGCAAATTTATTCTCATTGATTTGTGCTTAAACATATGAAACATAAGAATAAATTATATTCTTCTTATCTGCAGCTTTTAGGTTGTATGTTACAGTAGTTCAGTTATTCAAGCTATGAATAACTGTCTCCTTCTCAGGAATGGTTACAATTATTGCACTAGCCAAAGTGTGGAAAAGACTCTTTTGGCCACAGGTCTTCATCTGCTGATCTATCAAGAGCTGTGATTCAGAGTATAAAGCATTTCCTTTTGAGAAGACCAACCCCCCCTCAAAGCTAAAATTGGAATCGGATAGCATGCTGAAACTGATACCTGAACAGTTGAATTTCTTGTCCCAATAGGTACATGTCCCTAAGATAGGGAGAGTATTCAATCTTGAAGCACATCATATTAAAGAGACTGAAGGGTCTTCTCTCACAAATACTCTGACTGGAAATGTCAACTCATTTCAGAAAGGAGTGGAACCAGTGGTGGGATTCAAATTTTTTTACTACAGGTTCTGTGGGCTTAGCTTGGTGGGCATGGCTTGGTGGGTGTGGCAGGGGAAGGATACTGTAAAATCCCCATTCCCACCCCATCCCACTAACCTGATTTCCAGCTCTGTTCTCCTTGCAAGGTAACAAAAGAAGATTCATCCGATCAGCTGGGACTCGGAAGGCAGAGAATAGATGGGGGCAGGGCTAGTCAGAGGTGGTATTTGCTGGTTCTCTAAATTACAAAATTTCCACTACTGGTTCTCCAGAACTGCTGAGTACCACCTCTGAGTGGAACCATTTAGAAATAGTGTCTTCACTAATAAACTTCTGGGTAGTCCACTGCAGTGTTACTAAGTCCAGAGAATGATCCAACAGGGCCAATAGATTTGCATTCTCCTAAGTCCCACAATCTATGATAGCAATTAAAACTATTCCTGTCCCATAACTGGATTTAATATGAAATGAGATAATATATTTTTCCTGAAGACACTTGAATAATAGTCATACATAACTACTTGATTAATATTTTGAGCCATGGTTTACTAGGCTCTTTTCAGCATTTACCCTTCCCCCAGTGAGGTATTCCCCACATTCTTGGTCAATTTCCTTCTCCATCTCTGATAGTTTGTTCAAGCTAAGTGGGGTATTTCTTTGGAGTAACTAGAGCGAATGCTTCCCAGAGTCATCACAAAGCATTATTCCGCTCCCAACATCAGATTCTGGCCAGCTAGCTTCTAAACCAAGGAACTTCAAACTTGGCAAGTTTAAGAGTTCTGGACTTCAACTCCCAGAATTTTCCTTAAGTAGAGGTATTCAAGTGGAGACAAGATAGATATCCATCTGTCAGGGATACATTAGACTGAATTCCTCCACTGCACTGCAATGTATTTGGACACATTGACCTAGGTTCCTTCTCTCCCTTGATAGTAGACAGTCAATTCAGCAGTTGTATATTGACTTAGCTGCTTTGAAGAGCTTTGTTTATTTGTATAGGTCTAAGATAAAGACAATAATAATATAGAAATAATTATGCAAATTGTATTGACAGTTGTTTCCAGCAAGGGTAGAACAAAAATTTATTGGGTATATTTTATATGCATTTAAACATAGTTTACCTTGTGTAAGTGTTGATGGATGCTCTTATGCCCTGGTATTCTCCTGTTTTGTAATTTTGTGATAAATTTTATAAATTAAAAAGGCACAAAACTACATAGATCAAGAAACAATATATGGTTTATATAAAGTGGAATAAAATCATTTGTTATAAAAAGTGCATATAACATTTATGCATTTAGGAAATGGACCAAAAGGTATAAAGGTGTCCTTTTGTTTGAATTTAAAAACTAATATGGGAAAGGGCTGAAACAACTTTCAATCAGGGGAACACATTGGGCAAAACCCAAATGAATACAATCCTTAGTATTAAATGATAAAATTGTCTTTGATTTGAGCTTGACATATGGTAATGTAGTGGAAATCATACATGTAGTTTTCTTGCCATGATAGAAAGTTAATTTGCCTTTGCCTTCTTCCAGGATGGTCTTTTGTCATCCCTAAGAGGTACAACCATGGGCATATTATGCACACACAAAATGTAAGACTTTTTTCTTGAAGCAACAGTGCTGCTAACCTAACAGATCTCTAACCTAACCAAGCTGATCAATACAAACTTACAATAAAAAATGGCCAAAACAATCTTCCAGAACCATGCTGTCTGTCTGTCTGTCTGTCCATTTCAAAGTGACCCTGAGCAGCATACAATTAAATGTAGGTGCAGCTTTTATTAGCCAATCAAAGTGCATTATGGAATCTTAGAATTCAGATACATGTGAGATGGGGCACCTCCACATGATGCTATTATCTCATTCCCAGGAGCAATTACATATTCTGCTCTTTGCCAGCCATTGGCACATTTTAAGACTGACATGTTATCCATTCAGTACTGAAATTTGTGGTCAGTCTGTTTTTATGTTGGCATGATTATTACATCACTATGGAAACAAGCTTTCACTGCAACCTCCCCATGCTAGATAAATAAAAGGAGAAGGGGCATAAAAATCAGTCAAACAGAATGAACAATGACAGAGGATCAAACTGCCAGGAGAGGAAAGTAAAGCAGGAATTATCCCTCCCCACCCCCTCTGCCGATGTCCTTGTAATTATAACCCTGCTTTACATTTATTTTCTATATTAATTTGCATATTGGATCAGTGGTTCATTATTTCACTCCTTTAGCTTTCAAAGTCCCACTGATGTGATGACTTCATTGCATGCTCCCTGAGTTCCCTTCATTGCATGCTCTGTTTGAAGATGGGGACTAATCTCTTTCTTCCCACACTTCCAAATTGTGGAGATTTAGTAGGATATTACCCTTATCGCCAGAACTGTTGGAATTTAAATGGATGGGACTGTTGAGAACATTGATTAACTCCTCAGAGCAGTTCTTGTAATTTGGGGCCAGCAAGACTAAAAATGATGTCATGGCAACTTCAAAATTGATAGAGTACAGCCAATCTACTGACTAAAATCATTCAAAGAAGAGGTCATTTAAAAAAAACAGCCTAAAGTGTTCAGTTTGCAATATTTTTTTAGGTGTCTGAGGCAAAATAATGTGGGAGAATGATCACTTAGAGCAGGGCTGTCAAATTCACTGCCTGCAGGCCGGGTGCATCATGCGCTGGCTGCACCCATTCCCATTTTAGCAAAGGGAAATAAAGTCCTGATACATTATGTGACATTGCCATGACGATGTGAGTTTGACACCCCTGACTTAGGGCATTTTGGAATGTTGATATTGCATTGATTTAGCTGTTTTTATTTTTCAGTGCTAACCAATAGGTCACTTTTGATTTGGCTCCAAGTCAAATATGGTTGTTTTAGAACTCAGCTGAACTGAAACAATTCTTGGAATTGCTGTTTTAAAATCTAAATTGCATATTTTCATAAAATATCCCTAATTAGTCTTACAGTTGCAAAAAGATTTTAAAAAATTAAAAAAATCTTTGAAAAGATCAACTGAAATAAATACCTCTTTCTCTTACTATAATCTCATTTTAGCAATATTATCTGGCCAAAGACATCTGGATATTTGATTATATCCTAAATCAAATCAGAGCAAAGCAAGGTTCCCTTCCTTCTTATGCAGTTCTTTTAAAGCTCCGTTCTGTGGAGTACAAAGACAATAAATTGGTAGGGAAAGTTGCCCCTCCCAGAAGAATACAGATGGAAGAAGGGACTTTTTACCTTCTGCAGTTTCTTTCTCAGGCTCAGAATTCATGTTGATTTCTAACAAGATATGAAAAATCAATCCTAGAGAAAAACAAAGGGACCCATTCTTTCCTCTTTTCACATCCTAGACATAAACTGTTTCAACTCCTTCCCTCAAAACGACGCGATAGAGCACTGCACACTAGAACAACTAGACACAAGAACAGTATTTTCCTGAACGCCATCACTCGACTAAATAAATAATTCCCTCCAAACTGTCCAACTATTTACAAAGACTGCACTACTATTACTATTAATGTTCTCATCACTCCTTATCACCGATCCCCTCCCACTTGGATGACCTTGGGCCAGTCACTCACTGTCAAGCCAACTCACCTCGCAGGGTTGTTACAATAAAGGTGGAAATAAATAGTCTGAAAGTTACTCGTAATACAATAGCAACATATGACTCTTCAGAAGGAAAATATAGAATCCTGGTAAAGGTATTATACTTTCTTTGAGAAAACTAAAAAATATCCACAATCTGTATATTGTGTTTATTAGCTAATAATTTCTGAAGGAAGGCATAATTAAGAAAAGCTAAAACTGATCTAACTACCAGTTTTACATCAGTCTTTGTAACATTTTTTCTTCACTGGATTTAAAAGTAACGCTAGCCCTACTCATGGTGCATAACGAATGAAAACTCCTTTATAAGTAACCTTGGAGCTTCAAATGTGGGCTATTAATTGTAGCACTTAAATTATGTCTTCTTTTCCTATTACTTTAATTAATTTTCAAAGAAATTTAGAACTGCAGGACCTTAAAAAGTCAATCCATTTTAATCTCATGCAGTGGCCAGGAACCACCCAACATCTTTAATCTGATTAAATTGTTCATATAATGACCTATAATTAGATTTGATTATCATATCCTGAAAAAAAAAGTTGCAGCAACCATTATGTATCAATGATACACAGTTTGAAACCCCAGAAGCAAATGTTTCTATAAAGAAAGGAATGGTTAAAAAAAGACAAATAATTCACATAGTGAAATATTATTAGAGTTTTCTTGATTAGTTTGAAATTTGAAATAATTTCATAAATAGTTACATCATTATCAAGAGTTACATCATTACCAATACCTATGTTTGCTATGAGAAACAAAGAACACATCCATATACGTAGGCTATGTGTTACCATTGAACCAAAGACAGTATGCAAGCTTTTGAACAACACAAAGTTGATATCCATCATGAGTATTGTAGAGAGGAGAGAGGGAGGAGAGAGGAAAGGAAGAAAGAGAGTATAGCTAAATCATTGAAAGTGAGTGGGAGGCCATATAAATTCAAGGAAGGAAGGAAGGAAGGAAGGAAGGAAGGAAGGAAGGAAGGAAGGAAGGAAGGAAGGAAGGAAGGAAGGAAGGAAGGAAGGAAGGAAGGAAGGAAGGAAGGAAGGAAGAATTGGATTCTGTACTATCTGCCATCTCCCCACAAGCAAATACAGCTATTTCCATTCAAACTTTTCTTTTGTCTGGCTGTAGTCATTCTGTTTCTCTGTTTACATAAGGAAATATGTCTGAAACAGTATATGGGTATAATGAATGAAAAGTAAAATGAATTAAAAATTGTTATTAAATTAAAATTAATAAGTAATTTATTAAACTACATATTTGCTTTGCATCATTAACTGGAAACAAAAATATTGAGTAAAGATATACCTGGTTATGGTTCCAGTTATATAAATTAATCCACAATAATTATTTGATCCAAAGCCACTCAATAATTTACATGAATATAGATTTAAATCTAAATATCCCTTGCTCTTGTCTAGCATTCTGAACACTATATCATACTAATTCTTGATCAACGACAATTTTCTTTTAGTTCAGAAAATGACTTTATTAATAATAAATAACAAAACATTTGTTATGTACAGCCAATTTATAGCATTTCTATTCATTTTTTAACCCACCAACAGAATTAACACTATTCGGTCTTTATTGGTTGTTCTTATTATTTGAATGACAATTTATTTAGGATTGCTATTAGACAAAATAATCATTAAAGTTAGGCAGCTGAATAATTTCTATGTCATCCATTTCATATATAATCAATTATAATTAAACTTCTTTGTTTTAGCATAGAACAGTGAATACTTATAGTCAATTACTCCAGGTATTGTGTGTTTGATTGACAGTGATTTGAAGATACATGAAACCAAACAACATATTTATGAATACAAAACAGTTACACACATAAGCATTACACCATTCTTCTCATGCCACTAATTTTGATAAAAAATAATTACACTGAAATGTCAGATTTGACTTCATATATGCATACTGGTCAAACAAAAGTTTACTATACCAGACTCAAATTTGAGGGAGGTAGTTGTGCAATTCTACGGTAAAATTCACGATGCAGTAATTAGCAGTCAGTTGAAAGATTTTTTTCTATTTATCATAATGTGTATTGACAAATGTATTGTCAATGTATATTGACACGATTTCATTAATTCTTATATTCTAAAGCTGTAGTTCTATAGTAGGTCATCCAACCTTGGAGAAAGAAATAAAATGTTTTCCTCTTTCCAGATGCTTCAGTCTTTAAGATTTATTATCCTTGACACAAGCTACACTGAAAGGATGGCAAAGTATGCCATGAAAAGAATAGGAGAAACATTATATCTATTTCCAAAAGGAAAAATAAATTGTGAAGTTTGAATTAAATAATGGGAAGGGCATGGGGAAAAGCCAATGGATAAAAAGATACACATTCTGATCTCCTCGTGTATCTATTTCTTAATTTGGAGCACTTGGTCATAGAAAAGAAAATTAACTTCCTGTAGCTATCTTACTTTTAGCGTCTTGTCACATTGCCATATCCAGGGTCATGAGAAAGATATAGCCTGTTAATCAAAAATCTATTTTCGTACCTTCGACTTTTGTGAGCGTTATCTTATTTATTTTTCCTCTTTCATGTGTTTTATTAAAAGGAATAAGGTTACCTCTAAGAAAGCAATGAAAGCTCAGTATTAGTTGGTATCAAAAGGCAAGGTCAAATGTCAGTGGAAATATTGAAATAAAATCATTCTAAACGGTTATGATTGGTAATTGGGAAAACCTATTCATTTATTTCTTCTATAATGGCAACCAACAGTTGCCTAGCATTAGTTATAAATGTGTACTTAAAGAGGACCTTAGAGATATTTTAATAGTTCCCAGACTAAATTAAAGCAGCATGTAAAGAAAAGAGGACAAAGAAATATTATGTTAGTATTTTGAATGAAAAAAACAATCTACAGATGAAGACCTAGGACTTGTTGCACACACAGATTACAATAAGTTTATCAAAAATAAAATCAAAAGACAACTCTGGTCAAAACTGATTTTCTCTAGTAATACTCTTTTGCATGTTAAAAACAGTTCATATGCATTATATTTTATTTAATTTTATTATATTATCAAAAATAATTTAAAAATATAAATCTATCCAATATTAAAGAATTAACTCAACTTCAGAACTGTATGACTTTAATACAACTCCATGTTAGATATTGTAGAACAGGGGTCCTCAACCACCGGGCCGCGGACCGGTACCGGTCTGTGGAGCACTCTGTACCGGGCCGCAAAGAAAAATAAATAAAAAAAATGGCGGCTTTCTTCGCCTTCGGTGAATCCTGCTGGGATCGGGGATCAAGGACACAAATGAAAGAAGGGGAGGGAGGAAGCAACCGAAGCCTGTCCTGCTCTCTGGCTCAGCAGCTTCGGTTTCCTCCAGCCTCGTTCCTCTCTCAGTCGCTCTCTCGCTGCTCCACCAGCCCAGGAAGAAACTGCTTCAAAGAAGCCGGGGGGGTGGCTTTTCCTGTCGCCGCAGCTCCTCCGAAGCGCTCGGTCACACCCACCCCACCCGCCCGCACGCGGTTCAATCCACAGTGCTCCGTTCTGCCTGCCTGCCTGCCTTCTTCGTTTCGGAGCAGCTTCGGCTGAGAATAATAACTATTCGCCTCTTTTTATCAGCCAAGCTGCTCTGAAACGAAGAAGGCAGGCAGAACGGAGCACTGTGGATTGAACCGCCGCACGGGTGGGCGGGGTGGGGTAAACGGGCGCTTCGGAGAAGCTGCGGCGACAGGAAAAGCCACCCCCGGCTTCTTTGAAGCAGTTTCTTCCTGGGCTGGTGGAGCAGCGAGAGAGCGACTCAGAGAGGAACAAGGCAGACACCTGAGGGAGGGAGGGAGACACCTGAGGGATGGGGCTGAGGGAGGCAGGGCCGAGGTGCTCCCTGAACTTGGTGGTTTGCTGGCAGACGTTTTATTACCCGACTAGGTAACAACATCAGATGTTACCTAGTCAGGTAATGAAACGTCTGCAAGCAAACCACCAAACTCGGATTCTCTCCCCCACCCCCCGGTCCTTGAAAAAGTGTTTGTGCTTGAAACTGGTCCCTGGTACAAAACAGGTTGGGGACCACTGTTGTAGAAGGTAGCGCTAAGGTCCAGGGGAATAAAATTCTTGCTTATGGTCCCACAGTAAGCTCAAGATAGAGACAGTCTGAAATTATTGCTCATTCTCTTTATCACTCAGTTGTACCCTATATTAGGTAATTCCTGAAGCAACAAATTTATCAAATCAATGATCTAAAAGATTTCAGATCTAGTTTAGACTACATTATAACATGTGATGGGTTAGGTCATGATAGATAAATTTAAAAAATGAGTCCAACTGGATGTTCTTTATTGACATAACATGAAAGCATCATAAAGCACCCCCCAAAGGACAAATAAATGAAACCCCAAACATTCTGTATAGTTTCATTATACTGTATATCTGTTCATATATAATGAAACTATAAATTATGACTTATATTATGGTGTTTTAATTATAAAATCTATTTTGTTAAACATTTGTCATTTATGTTTTTTTTTCTTTCAAATAGTTCTAGGTCAGATTAATCTGTTACAGCTCTTAAGGGAGCAGCAAATGTTTGTCTGAAAAATATGCGACATTTTAATTATTTCCTTTAAAGTTATCAAAGATATATATTTTTTAAAAATGTATCTTTCTGGGCCTGTCAATTGCTGCTTTTGTAGGTAATAAACTATAAAAACTGTTATTATGATGTACTCATAGATCCTTAAGAGTTCTTATCCATTCTCTGTTCCATACAGGATGCAAGTAAAGCATTCCTAATATTTTAATATTGAATCTATTCTTAATTATTTTGGGTGAAGAAGAATCCACTATATACAAATACTTTGCACTGAATAGCTTGTAGAATTCAGTGCATACTAACTAAATTTTGCTTCCTGGAAATTTGTATCCATTCCTATCCTGATCTATCTTGAGCAGATTAGGAATAATGATGCACTCCAGATGTTCATTCAAGGCTATGAATAAATCAAAAGGAAGGACAATATATAGCAGAAATGTCAAACTCGCATCATCACAGCAGCAACACATGGTATATTGAGACTTTTTTCCCCTTTGCTAAATTGGGCGTAGGTGTGCCCAGCACATGATGCATCCTGCCCACAAGCCAGGAGTTTGACAGCCCTGATATAGAGCAACATAATTTAAAGTTGTTCTCAAACATTTAACAATAAATGGTGATTAACCCAAGCTTTCCCAACATAACATCTCCAAATATACAAGGACAGGAGAAATCTAGCAATTACAGACACCACAAAGCTTAAAAGTACAAGGCTGGGGAAGGCTAGTCAAATCTAACCTTTTATTCAAACATTATGTTTTCCCATTTCAAGCATTTCGAGAAAATTTCATTTAGTTCCAGAAGACCTTTAAACTTTTGCAGTGGCTTTAAAGCTACATGCTGATTCATAGTGGCCGCTTGTGAATAAACAACTTCCATTTACCTTGAATTTTCCCCCCAGTATATGTTTTTCTGGAAACTTTTTTTCAACAGTAGCTGAATTTTTTTTCAAAATTTGGTGTTCAACTGATGGATATATATACCAGGGGTGTCAAACTCACATCATCGTAGCATTGTCATGTGATGTATCACAACTTTTTTCTCCTTTGCTAAACTGGGCATGGACGTGACCAGCACATGATGCATCCAGCCTGTGGGACACAAGTTTGAGAGCCCTGGTATACACCATCACTTTGGCAGATAATGTGTAGTTGTTTCTTCCTTTACAGCACATCAATACAATTGCTGATTATTTAGATGATGGGTTGAGCTGTCAAATTGGGTATGTGATCTCTATTTCAACATGTTATTTTATATCCTGCAACCCTCTGGCAGTGAAAATGGAGCTCAGGAGGATCTCATGCGCCCCTTGCAAGTTCCATTTTTACTGGCTGAGGCACAGAGTCCTTCACTGTTTGTAAGGTAGCCCCATGGGACAGATCTAAGCACCAGCCCATGCGCCTTGAATTTCACACCTCTGTTTTAACTGCTTAGTGCATTCTTCTTTAACCTGCTGCATATAATGCTGGCTAAGAATGAGAAGATTTGTAATCCTATTATATCTATAAAATCCCAGATTGGGAAAGTGATCTAGAAGGTGAACATGAGAAAGAATTAATAGAGCTATAATGAATAATGACCTTTGGCAGCAGTGGTGGAATTCAAATTTTTTTACTACTGGTTCTGTGGGCATGGCTTATTTGGTGGGAGTGTCTTAGGGGCACATGACTGGGCAGGCGTGGCTTGGTGGTCATGTAACTGGGTGGTCATGTGACTGGGTGGGTGTGGCTAAGTCAATGTCACTCACATCAAGAGGTGCCTTGCCTGGCCCCTCCTCTCCCAGCCATTCCTTGTCAAACCCAGCCTCAATGTATTTATAGTTCTGTAAAAATGTTGTTCACCTTTTTCTGATTTTATTATCTATCTATAGATGATAATAACTTTCATGGACCACTGAAAGGAGGAAATGGCTCACATGCTTTGCCCAAGAGGATGATAAGCAAAAGGCTTTTAGGGGGCTGCCAGAAAGAGGGGGGGGCAATGTATTTTCCAAAGCACCAGAAGGATGGAAACTGAACACAGAGAGAAGCAACCTAAAAGTAAGGAGAAACTTCCTGACAATGAGAACAATTAACCAGTGGAATTGCTTGCCACCAGAAGTTCTGGGTGCTCCAACACTGGAAGTTTTTAACAAAAGACCAGACAGCCATTACTCTGAAATGGTATAGAGTTCCCCCTAAGGTCCCTTTCTAAGTGTTATTCTGTTATTCTGACACCTTTCCCAGGACCTCTATTCAGATTTTGGATTCCTCAGAGTTTTCCTGCCTGAGCAGGGGGTTGGACTAGAAGACCTCCATAGTCCCTTTCAACTCTGTTAAACGCACCTGTATTTATGCTCTGGACTATTGACATGTAAACCCTGAAAAATACCTGGGCAAAAGAAAGGCAGTAAAATCACTTTTGGTATAGGGACAGTGCAAAATATTAATATATGATAAATAATGGAACAATTAAAAATAACAGCACAGAGTATTCTCTCTTCCCCCCTTCCTTTTCTTTCTTTCTCCCTCTCTTTCTTTCTTCCCCTTCCTCTTTCTTTCTTGCTCTTTCTTGCTCTTTCCTTCTTGCCCTTCCTCTTTTTCTTTCTTCCTCTTTCTTTTTTCCTCTTTATTTCTTTCTCTCCCTTCCTCTTTCTTTCTTGCTCTTTCTTCCTTTCTTGCTCTTTCCTTCTTGTCCTTCCTCCCTTCCCTTCCTTGTCTCTATCTCACACACACACCTCTTTTCTGGGAAGAACTTATGAGCAGCGAGGGGGGGGGACAATTTGAATGTTGGTTTGGCATGCTGTGAATTGAGCCAAAATCACCTTACCAAGAGTTAGAAGATTCCTGTAGGCTCTGGGTTACTAGATGATGCTATCTGCTTGGAGATGGTCAGCTATCAACTGCACGATCATGTTACTGGATGCTTGAGGTGCTTTGCATCAAAAAGTGGAGCTGGTCTTGCTAATTCTTTTTCCCCTGTTCCAAATCCACAAAACCTTTCCCTTTGCTTTTCCTCCGCTTTCCCTGCTCTGCTGGGCTGGGAGGGCGATGGATGCGCTCTGAAAGGGAGGCCAGGAACTCCTGGGGCTGCTTCCCATAACCGTGCTGCTGCCATCGCTGCCCCCCCACCCTCTGGACTTGCCCGGCACCCCATCTTGACCTCCTCCCATCCAGAAAGGTCCCTGGTGGTGGGGGGGAGGCATGGGAAGGCCCCACATAGTGGGTGAAAGCCTAGCACGACTCGCAGGCTTACCTGTGAGCAGGGCAGGCAGGGCAGGGCTGCTCAGTTGGGGGGGGCAGTGGCATGAGCGAGCATCAGGTGTGTGGGGCAACTGAGCAACCAGCAAACAGAGAACCGGTTCGGGGGCATGGCCAGCAGAAGTTACTAATGGTTCTGTGCCTAATCACCGCTACAGGTTCTCCAGAACAGGTGAGAACCGGTTGAATACCACCTCTGTTTGGCAGGAAACCCAACTATGCAGATCAAGAAGCTTCAATTTTGCATCCTGCTTCTATTATAAATTTTTAACTTGGCTTTAACTTCATTTTTAAATTATATTCTTCCTTCTGAAATATGGAATAGAATAATTTATGTTAGTTTTTTTATCCTTCCTTTTTCCCCTTTGCATACAAATTACAGAATTTTCTATGAATATTGTCTATCACTTTTTAAAATTCAGTTTGAAAGAGCCTTTTCTTTCCAACAATGAAGCTAGTTTAAAGCATAATGAAAAATTTAGCCTTGGCAGTTTTACTGCTGCCATTTGCAATGGCAACATACTCAGATAAACAGAAACAATGCTACTTCCGCCATACAAACTGCAAATGTTTGCTTGGGAGTGGGAGACTAACAGGGTAAAATTATTCTTTGCTTGCAGATAGCACAGTTAACTCCAAAAGTTCATTTCCTTACAGCTTTGCTCATAATACCGAAATGGTCTACACATGACTGCATATATGCATCTTAGTTGTAATCCAGTGGAAGTTGACACTGTAAATCTTGAATATTATTTATTTAGGATTGGTAAGGCAAATATTATTATTCTTAGGTTTATATTCTTACTTTATTTTGTACAATTCAAGGTTTCCACCTCCTATTTCACTCATAACAACAACACTGATTGGCCCAGTTACCTTATTATGCATAAGTAAAGATCAGAATTCATGGTCTTCCAGTTTCTAATCTAGCATTTTAACCACTGCACCAGATTGGCACAACTTCTAATGTTAATAGTTTTGACAGTGTTCAAAAGAGTTATTAATAAAACTTTTGAAAATTGAAATGCATTGATCCTAATTTATCTTACATTCTAGGGTCAAGGTACAAGAAGAAAGGGTACATTTGATGCATGATGCCAAACATCTGGATACACAATGATAGCATTCAATGTACTATCAATACAAATTGGACACAAGAGGGTGGGAAAGCAAATCAGCACTTCATTTTCATTACAGATAAATGAAAAATAGAGTTTAAAATCAATACATATCTGGCACCAGACCAAGATAGTACGACACCTCATTTGGAATTTAAATGAAAGTCTGCCTCACATCCTTATCTTTGATAAGGAAGGTAGGCAACAAAGCTTAAATTCTGCCAGATGTATAATGTGAAGTCTCATTTAAATTTCAATGAAAACATGATGGATTAAAAAGAATCACAACTCAGCAGACAATTAATTTTACTTTGAAGCACATGCCTAATATTAGATTTTGTAAATCATACTATAAGATGTTTGACTTCTACTCTGCAAAACAGAAACATTAATTCTTTAAAACCATGCTACATTGCATAGGAAAACAAAATGTTCTGGTCTGGAATGGTTCTGTTTAATGTTCCAGTCAGTTACCACTCTTTCCTCCAAAGTATGCCATCCCATTTTCCCTCTCATTTCATAGACTCTCTCCCACTGAGGAACTGGGAATTTTACAAGTAATGCCTTGCTTACTGAGCTGCTCAGATAAGGGTATCTCCTTCCAGGTACTTGACCCCTCCATTTAGAGAGTTCTAAACATGATACTTTATTCCAACTATACCAATGGTCAGCATTAATAAAAAGATTTTTATAAAGAGAAAGAATAACAGAAACATTATTTATAGAAAAAACATAATCTAAATTATCAGGGATGGCTGTTTCAGATATACTTGGCCATTGTTATTTCTTACATGGGCTAATCCTGATTTAATTTATAGAATTGTTTTTAGTATTTAATGGCTACAAAGTTCCAGATGGCCACACAGTGTTGGAATCATATCTGAAATAGGAAATAATGACAAATGAAAAACAGTTTTGCCATTTTGTTAGTTTTATATATTTTTATATAGCAATAAATTCAAAGAGAGAGAATACATGGCAAAGAGAAAAGAGATACTTTCATGTCTATCTATGGACCTTGGAGTAGCAAATTTTTCTCAAGGTTACATGTCACTCAACAGCAATGAAACTATCCTATGCTTTCCACTAAAATAACTCCACACATCTTCTTTACTAATTTAGTCACCAACTTTGTTACTGGGCTTTCAGTCCATGATCCAATGATGAAGCCCAGCTGTTTTTAAAGGAAATCGATTAAGATTCTTTTGGTCTATAGGATTTTTTATATACTAAGCCAAAGGCTTCAAAACATGTACATGACCTATCTATCATAAGAATCCAAACGGTTAATAACCTTCGTTTTGGAGACTAGCAAATATGATTATTGATACAATAAACAGAAAACACATGCTGCAAAATACCACTACTGCAAACTTGTCTGAAATAAAAAAAAAATCTGCATAACAATAAAAAAGGATAATGAGGGTAATATAAATTTCTGCAACACTTAATTTGTAGTCCTTGAATTAGTAGAGTAAAAAAGTCTTTTTGATTTTCCAAAATTGTTGTTGAATAATGTTCTAGCATTTCTGATCATCCTTTCTAAAACAGATATTGACCTCATCCACATTTGGAGTTCGGCCTTGACATGTTGGAGACAGTCTTTGAATCAGTAGGTTGTATAACCCTGATATATAAAATCAGGCTAACTGTCATGAATTTAGCAGTGACATCTGACAGTTTAATATAACCAAACAAGGTAGAACATTGTAGAAGTATTTAAATTAAAATAACTTTCCTTCATACTGGGCCAATTCATACAATGTTTTTTATAGCAAAGTTTTTATTGTTTTCATATAATTGTTTCTCTTGGCTTTCTCCATGTTACTGCAACATGTAGAAATGAATGGCCATAGTTTTCATAAAATGGGAAACAAAACAACCCAACCTAGAATGTTGTATCAGAACATTCCAAGGAGATTGTCTGAACAGGGAAAGTCCTGAAGCACCTGAGGTGTTTTATAACCCAACAGGAATGAAACACAAAATGTTGGCACTATTAGAAAAAAATGAAAATGTAGAACCAAAAAACAAAACAGAACTTATTTTTTTATCCTAAGTCCATAATAATACTTTACTCAGTCTGCCAAAAAAAACTTATGGAAGATATTTTTTTTTGAAATGTGGTTTTTTTTCCTTACAGAAAACTTCAGTCAGGGTAAAATGCTAACCATGGAAAAAATGCAGTTATTGTCACTCTAGGCAAGTATAATCTTCATCCAAAGTCCATTGTCCACTGTATTTTCATTCTATTCTGCCATATTTTTTTCTTATGGGGCCCAGCAAAACAAAACCAAAACTTCAAAACTTTGTATTCAAAGTTCATGCAGATTCTTAGTCATCAAGGTCATGGTTGGCCCTGTCCCTGAACTGAAAAAGCTTCTTGTATGAGAAGTGAAAGGTGTTCAAAGAAAAACAAAGTCCAGTTTCCTTCTGAAAAACTGCTTTTGGAATAGTGTATTCAAAGGAAAATTGGTTAATTTTGCTTTCAGATATGATTGTCTGAATGTTGCTGCCAAAAACAATAATGATTGCAAGATTGCACATGGCGGGTTTGCACATCATTTTGGACAATGAATAAAATAAAAATTAAGTTTTTTAAGAAAATGCACATAGAGGAAATATCCTACATAATCATATAATTTTTTAAAAAATAATAGATTCCAGATTGGAAAATAGTACATGTTGACTGTTCTATATCAAATTCTTACCACTAAACTAATCTGAATACAATCTAGAACTTTAAATAATAGAGTTTTGAATATAATTCTATTATTATGGCATCAATGGAAAATGAAATTAATTAAATGTATTTGAAATTTGCTGCAAATAAGAAATTAATTAAAATTACTGTATTTCTTCTTTGAAATGTTTATATACTATCATTATGCCCTACTTTAAATGTATTGAAGATTCAGTTTAATCTTATACCATCAAAAGGAAAAAAAATCTCAATTGACTGTATATTTAAAATGACTTCTCCCAGCAGAACAATGTCATTTGTTCCAAAACCCAGCTCAAATTTTCCATCAGTTCTTGTTGAATTGGCTTAAAATAAATTTATAATAATCTAAGTAGTTATGAAATTCTAAGGAGTCTTGCGCAAAGGAATATGAAGGAAGAAGGTAAGAATCCTGACATCCGTGGTCAACTATGTCAAAGTAGCAAGCATAACCAGGAGATGGAAACATCATCTTTTTTTATCTCAGATATATGACATGTAAGTTGAAAAGGGGTAGCCCTTCAATTGCCTAGTCATGCCTGTCATTTTGATGAAACTAATCATCACTGCAGAGCTGCCCAGAAAAGAGTCTCTGTCAATATGTTTTTTTTTTGCATGCAATTCCATACAAGTGAAACTCAAAAAATTAGAATATCATGCAAAAGTTCATTTATTTCACCTTAAAAGGTGAAACTAATATATGAGAAAGACTCATTACATGCAAAGCAAGATAGTTCAAGCTGTGATTTGTCATAATTGAGCTGATTATGGCTTACAGCTCATGAAAACCCCAAATCCACAATCTCAGAAAATTAGAATATTGCATGCAATCAATAAAACAAGGATTGTACATAGAACAATATCAGACCTCTGAAAAGTATAAGCATGTATATGTACTCAGTACTTGGTTTGGGACCCTTTTACAGCAATTACTGCCTCAATGCAGCGTGGCATGGAAGCTATCAGCCTGTGGCACTGCTGAGGTGTTATGGAAGACCAGGATGCTTCAATAGTGGCCTTCAGCTCTTCTGCATTGTTCAGTCTCATGTCTCTATCTTTCCCTTGGCAATGCCCCATAGATTCTCTATGGGGTTCAGGTCAGGAAAGTTTGCTGGCCAATCAAGTAGAGTAATCCCACAGTCATTGAACCAGGTTTTGGTGCTTTTGGCAGTGTTGGCAGGTCCTAAGTCCTGCTAGAAAATGCAGTCAGCATCCCCATAAAGCTCGTTTGCAGAAGAAAGCATGAAGAGCTCCAAAATTTCCTGGTAGATGGCTGCGTTGACCCTGGACTTAATGAAGCACAGTGGACCAGCAGATGACATGGCTCCCCAAATCAACATAGACTATGGAAACTTCACACTGGACTTCAAGCATCTTTCAGTGTGTGCCTCTCCATTCTTCCTCCAGACTCTGGCTCCTTGGTTTCCAAATGAGATGCAAAAGTTGCTCTCATCAGAAAAGAGGACCTTGGACCATTGAGCAACAGACCAGTTTTGTTTTTCTTTAGGCCAGGTAAGACGCTTCTGACGTTGTTTGTTGTTCAGGAGTAGCTTGACCAGAGAAATACGACATTTGAAGCCCATGTGCAGGATCCGTCTGTGTGTGGTGGCTCTTGATGCACTGACTCCAGCCTCAGTCCACTCCTTGTGAAAGTCCCCAACACTTTTGAATGGCCTTTTCCTGATAATCCTCTCCAGGCTGCAATCATCCCTGCTGCTTGTGCACCTTTTTCTTCCACACTTTGCCATTCCACATAACTTTCTATTAATGTGCTTTGATACAGCACTTTGGGAACATCCAACTTCTTTTGCAACTACCTTTTGAGGTTTTCCCTCCTTATGGAGGGTGTCAATGAAGGCTTTCTGCACAACTGTCAGGTCAGCAGTCTTTCCCATGATTGTGATTCCTACTAAACCAGACTGAGAGACCATTTGAAGACTCAGGACCCCTTTGTAAGTGTTATGGCTTAATTAGCTGATTAGAGTGGGACACTTTGAGCCTAGAATATTGAACCTTTTCACAATATTCTAATTTTCTGAGATTGTGGATTTGAGGTTTTCATGAGCTGTAAGACATAATCATCTCAATTATTGAACTATCTTGCTTTGCATGTAATGAGTCTATCTCATATATTAGGTTCACCTTTTAAGTTGCATTACTGAAATAAATGAACCTTTGCACAATATTCTAATTTTTTGAGTTTCACCTGTATATTCCTTTATATATATGAGTTGTTTGCTGATTTTCAGGTTCAATGGACAGGTTTTGAAATGCCACTAGAATGCATCAACAACTTAGGAACCAAGAATGAGGGTTCAGATATAATATGAGCAGGGCCTAGATGATAGGAATATGAGAATCCCTGTACACTTTCCCCCCTCATTTTTACCAGGTTTACTTGGGAGCTGGAAATTATATTAGAAAGAAACATATAGCAGTGCTTGAAGACTATGTAAATCAGATGAAAAAAATAAGTATATAATAAATTTTCTATGTTAATCATTTTATATTATGGTATTTTTAATCAATTTGGAAAGATTTACAAAATTATTAACTGTTTCAATTAAATCAGAATATTTTCTGAAAATACTTCCATTCATAGAACTGTTCCTTTGTGGTTATCTTTCAAAACAAAAGAAATCTACATTCCAATCAACATGCCATATTTTGTTCTGTTTACTTTAGGGAAAGAGGTAGAGAAATGGTACAACTGGGGAAAATATAAAGAACATCATTAATTGCACTATGCTGTTTATACTGAATTTTGCTTCAAATAAGGAACTTTGATTCGTTGGTTTTGGTTGCTCAGATTTAGGGTTGTCATTTTATCTCTTAATAAAGTAAGAAAATGAATGTAGAAGTGAAGTATAAAATGGAAACAGGAAAGGGATAGGGAAAGATGTGCAAAAACAAGTAAATAACTAGCTATAGACAAAAAGTCCCAAACATGCTTTTCAAAAGGCAACTGGGTTTTCTTGTTTTTTTTCCTTGAAAATGTTTCACTTCTCATCCAAGAAGTTTCTTCAGTAAAACCCAAGAAAATGCAACTGCCTTTTGAAAAACACCTTTGGAAAACCATGACCTGGATAATTGGGAATCTCCATAGATATATAGATAAACAGAGTAAATTTTAAAAAATTCCTATGCCCCTATGCGTGACATATTTTTCCCCCCTCAATCTTAGATCCTCTACAAAGGTGGGACATTGAGGTTTCTGCATGGTGTCTTAACTGTTCCACATTCTCCTGGACAAAGAGCTCTTGAATCCTGATGGGACACACTCCCCAAGCCTAGGTATAACAGTGCTGAGGGCTCTTGCCACCACTGGGACCACTTTGGCTTTTACTTTCTATATCTTTTCTAGTTTTTCCTTCAGGCCTAGTATTTTTGCAGATTCTTATATTCCTTCTTCCCTAAATTGCTGTCACATGGCAGCACTATCTCTATCACCATGCTGTATTTTGGTCCTTGTCTAGCACCACAGTGTCTGATTGATCACCACACCTGCCTCTCTGTTTGGATTTAGAAGTACCACAGGATCTTAGTGCTATTATTTTCCATGAATGCCCCATCTGGACTTGGGACTGGCTTTAGAACTGTGCAGATGGTCCTGTACACAATGCCAGCTAGTTACTTTTGTTATTCAGTGTATGTTGTTATTCCTGCCTGCATCTTACACCCTACCACTATGTGTTGGAGGGTCTCTAATCCTCTCTGCACAGTCTGCATTCAGGTCTTGTCTAGTGTAATAGACCCCGCCAATTCTATAAAGATGTATTGCTTAGTTCCTGTTTTTGTGCTTCTATGATCAGTGTCTCAATGCTATCTTGTAGTCCAACCTTTTCTAGCTACTTGTAAGATTTCTCAGTGTAAACCACTTTCGTTATCTGTCAGTGGTATAACCCATGCAGGGTCTTGTCATGGCACTTACTCTGCTTTATCTTCCTCTCAGGTCTACTATTGCCTCAGGCATTCTCTAGCAGTTCATCTTTTGGTACCATCTTACCGATTTACACCTGGATAACCTAAATTTCACCCAGGGCAATGGCTTTGACACTCATCAGACCCCACTTTTCCTCTTTCCAACTGGTATAGAGCCTCTGGGTGTTGGGCTTGGGATGAGAACTTCTATATATTGGGAGGAGCTTCTGAGTCTTCATATAAGCATCTCCTGTGTCATTGACCAGATCATTATACCACAGGTTATTTCATGCTTGCCAGAGTGTACATGTTGATGGCATGGATATTGTTTTTCTCCACTGACTTGGCTATTTATCATAATCATTTGGTGTTACTTGGATGATACTGTTTTCCTTGCCTGTTCATTGCGTTAGCAATGTGAATAAAATATTCATAGCTGGTCTATATTTCTGCTATGTAGAATGCTGGTATTTCTATCCTATTAATTTTAACTACCTTTCCTCTCTTGACTACCATCCAGCCACATTTCTCCTGTCCAAATGACACCCCAATGTCTTCACTGTAGATCAGTGTCAGCTGGATCAACAAGTTAATGTCTCATTCACTTTTATCACACAGCTTGATGTCATTCACATAGAGGAGGTAGGTGATGGTAGTTCCACTCTTGAACTTGTATCTGTATCTAGTCATTGTGATCTGTGTTGCTAAGGGTTCATGCACTTTTCTGGAAGATTGATGTGGTATATCTTCACATCCTGCAGGCACTTTGCACTAGTATTATATATCTTCTCTTTCTTCCAATACTGTTCAGTTTCTGCTAGTTGATGACTCTGCCATTACTATGTTGAAAGTACATCTTGAATGGCCTTTGGAGAACAGGGCTTTTACTTTCTTGATCTTCATTTCTGCAGTGTATTTCCTTATCCTCATAGCCAGTGCAGTGAGACTTGTTTAGGTTTATGTTAGTAGAGAATTGGACTTTTTTCAGTAGCCAAGTCTTACCTTTAATCTCCCTCCTTTCTGTAGTTTCACTATGTGACAAACTTCTCTCCAAGTTGCCTTGATCTCAGTTTTAACCTCATTTTTTAGGGGTGGTATGTATTGCTATTCTTTTTTTAAAAAAAAACAAGTTTTATTAATTTTCAAAACACACAAATCATCATTATCCATTACATGTTTAAACCTTTTTCCATTATAAATTTAACAAGTCAGATAAACTATAATTCTGTTTTAAACCATTTCCATATAAACATACAAAACCTCTTATCCAATTTCTCTTTACTTCTCTTTACTCTTATTCAATTTCATTATTATTATTTCATTTATTTCTTTCTGACTTAGTTACCATTATTCTCATTCTATATTTCTGCAAGGTTTTATTAATTCTCCCCCCCCCCAAAAAAAAAAAACATATACACACAACACACAAAACATAAAAAAGATCTTTTTGGAAAGTAACTTGGACCCAGGTATCTCTCTCTTCATGGACTTCAATTATATTCATGCTCATCTTACATATCATTACTTATTTTATTTACCATTCTAAGTCTTCTATATTAACTTCTCCACATATTTCACTCTTTTTAATTCTATCTTAATTAATCATCTTCATTTGAGTCATTATATTTGTATCTTTTGTCCCTTCTTTATTGTCCCTTTGTCTCGTTCCTTATTAAAAAAAAAAAGAAGTTTCTCCTGAAATCACTAATCAGAGTATGATGCCTTTCTATCTCCCCCTAAATTAATCAAATTAACCTTTAAAATAACGCCCAATACCCAATCCGATTTTGCTTGGTACATTCTATCTAAATAGTACATCCAGAATAATTAAATACATAATTAAACAATATATCTAAATATTAAAAACAAATACTATAATAGAAATTTTATAATAACATCAATACCATAATCTTATTAAACTCTTTAATTAAAACTCAATATTCTAAACCTCCCTCATATTATTATATTTTAAAACCAATCATTATTAAACATTTCAACATTTTAATCTCTTATCAACTCTTAAACCATTTAAGTTTTCTATTTCTGATACAATACTACAATATCATCTTATGTACCTTGCAAAATCTTTTTGAAGAAATTATACTTTATCCTTTATCCCTAAAAAAGATTCCTTTTTTCCCATTTAATTTCAAAACTTTATAGCTTTTCTCCACCTTTTCCTTTCTTTCTTCTCCCAACAAACCTTTCTACCCCCCTTCTTCTAGCCTCTGCCTTCCTGGCTTCCCTTCTCTGTCGTGTTCCTTTTCCTTTTGTTTACTATCATTATATTGATTTTGCACCTTATTTTTCCCTTTCTTAAGTGTTTTTTAAATCTTAAGTCCTTTATTTCTCTTCCTTTCCCTCTTCCTTCTTTCTTGGTCGAGTTCTGAAATTCATTAAAAATGGCTTCCTTTCCTTCTTCTTCTTCTGCTGTCTTCATCTGTTGTAATGTTTGTTGATAGTTAATAAGCGCCATTTCTAAAAAGAGGAAGGCTTCTTTCAAACCAGCTTTACCATTTTTTTTGCTTGTTCATAATCTTTTCTCAGTTCCTCAATAGAGAGCCATTATAAATCTTTTCTTTTCTTTTCCCCTTCTTTCTTCTTACAACAACCAGAATATTCCAAAGAGAAAATAAAACAGTCCCAAAGTTATCAATCAGTCCAAACCAAGGCAGAGTTCTCACTTTCTCCTCCTGGGGTAGTATCAATCAGAGAAAAAGAAAGTCCAAATCTGTTTCTTAAAATCTTAAAATCTTATTGCAATATATTTTAGTCTTCAAATCCTTAAGGCATCTCCTCCAACAAAGTCTTAGCATACAAATATTTTTTTTTAAGTCCTCTCTCTTCCCACTCATTGCTTAAAGCCAGTTTTCACCTAAAAAAATAGGTTTCTTAATATCCACTTATTTATTCCGTAGGGAAAAGAGGGTAAGCTTTCCTTTCAGCACCACCAAACTGCCGCTTTTTCCTCTTTTAGAAGGTATCATTCAGAAAGTCATACTTTTCAGGAATTTTGTTAAATATGTCTTAGAGTCCTAGGAACCAAGAAAAACTTTCTCCTTTCAAAAACTTTCTCCACTTCCTCCTCGCATTCTTACCCGGCTGCCAGCTTCTTTGTGGCGGCCATTACAGACCGCCGCTGCACCGTCTTGGGAAAAGGGGTTCTTCCAGCGGGGAGGGGTCTGCAACACCCCTAACCCCTCTCCGGATCCCCCCTACCTTCAGCTGCCCTGCAGGGCAGCCTAGCTCCGTACCCGTCCGGATCGGAGCCCCAAAAGCGGCTAGCGCAGCAGGGATCGCGCAGCTTCGCGAATCCCTGCCGCTCACGAAGCCGACAAACCGGAAGTTCAGGGGTGGTATGTATTGCTATTCTTGAGCATGTAGCCAAAGATCTTCAGCAGCTATAGTTATTCTTCCAGGTTTTCTTGAGTCCAGAAAAACATATATAATTGTATTATCTTATGTTGTGGGAACAGCTTTCTCTTCATTATTTTAAAGTGTTGGGTAACTAGTTATTTCTCAGTTAGTGGAGATGTAGGTCTTCTCTCCATCCATAGTTCACATACACTTCATATGACCCCCTCTCATGGTCATGTAGTAGTGTTATATCAATTCCAGGTTCTTTTATCTTGTCCATGTATGGTTTTTTCAGCAGTCTTCATCAGATTGTCTTGATTGCCCAACATTTGGTGCAAATTCTGTCAGTCTAAGGGATATCTGAGATGACACTAATCTCTTAGTTTGTGTCATTTTCATACCCAAGATAAGCACATTAAACAAAAGGCAGTCTTTGCCCAAGGTAAAGTAGATACTGGTGGGGATTTGATCCCCAGTCTCCCTAGTCAAAGGGTGGTGATCTAATCACTATGTTATCCAACCCTTCACTCCTTCTCTACACACACATACATACACAGATATTATTCAAAACCAGATCAGCCACTGGACAAAGAATGGAGACATACATATATGCTCTCCATGGCAAGAGCCAGTAGTTCACTAGCCATGACTGTCAGACATCAGTTCAAACAAGCAGTTTGTTCTTTCTACTCTTGAATATCAGGCATCAAGAAAAAAACACTAAGCAACTGACCTTGGGATAACTCCTGACCATCAGGAGTTGATTCTTAAAGGTAAAGGTTTCCCTCGCACATAAGTGCTAGTTGTTTCTGGCTCTAGGGGGTGCTCATCTCTGTTACAAAGCTGAAGAGCCAGTGCTGTCTGAAGATGTCTCCGTGGTCATGTGGCTGGCATGACTAAATGCTGAAGGCACACAGAACACTGTTACCTTCCCACCAAAGTAGTTCCTATTTTCCTACTTGCATTTTTACGTGCTTTCAAACTGATACGTTAGCAGAAGCTGGGACAAGTAACGGGAGCTCCCTCCGTTACATGGTGCAAGGGATTTGAACCACCAAACTGCCGACCTTTCTGATCGACAAACTCAGCATCTTAGCCAATGAGCCATCGCATCCCTCTCCCATTGATTCTTATCTACTGCAAATTTGCTTTGACCATTAGTAGTTCAAATTTTTGTGCAGCATATATATGCAATATACTAAATGTACTCATTTGAACGACCTTAATTTCCTGAGCTTTATAAGAAACAAGTAATAAAAATATGACCTTCCAAGGTACCTTCCAGCCCTATGATTCTGTAAAGCTTTTGATATTATACTGCTAAATTGAAATATTTTAAACAATACAAATATTATTAATCCTTTAACAAAAATATTTAGCATGCCCAGAACACTGAGATCTATTTTATTTTAATTTTTAAGGCTTATTCTGAAAGGCAATTCAGTAAATAGTTGAAGTTACTTTGATGTCTCTTCCATATAAACTTAGAGAAAGTTTTAGTAAAGACAAATTTATCAAAAATATATAAGCCTGCTTGGACATTTGTAAATGTAATTTATATCTCCCTAATCACTCAGAGTTCTTGATGGTACCTGGAAAGATTTTAATAGGAGGATCGGGTAAATAATTGTATTTGTGGATTTTTAAATGATTTGCAAAAAGTCCCTCTCCAAAATTTTTGAAAAGATCTAGCAATTGTTTGATAAGCAACATAAATCCTTATATGAATTCAACAAATTAAAACCAGAAAGCAGAGAGCAATAATAAACTTAACAATTTTTTATAACTAGTGGACATTATATAAATGATTATTAATTTTTAGGCATATACATTATCTCCTGTACTAGATGTAAAGTACCTGTTATGAAACATAACAGTAGTAAATGGCTAATATCTTTGTGTGTTGCAACTGAATTTTCCATGGGTGATGAGCACTGGGAAAAACAATGTGCAATTAAATAGATGTTTGGTCCACTTTACCAGAGTACTTCTTGTAACTTATAATTAATCATAATTTGGCAGTTATGACAGCATATTATCAGTGAATGACTACAAAGTTAATTTAATTTTTAAAGCTCTTCTGATTGCTTATATCAAAACTAAATGTGCATACAGTTCATAAATATTTATTTGGAATCCATGAGGGCACAACAGTAGTGCATTGTTTCAACTACTTAAAGAACTTGATTTATTTAAAGCAAGAAACAAATCAGTACATACTGCAATGGAGGTTACTGTCCTATTGGGGTCCATAGAAAGATTATATTTTATAGGCAGTCAGAGAAGAGTTGTAGGGGCCACTTCAGAAATATGACTAACTTTCCTCCTAAAAAAAACTTCACAGGTAGTTTTTGAGATGTGACCGTAATGGAGCCTCCAATTAAGGTAGCAAGTGATGTTTGCCATTAAGCAAGATGGTGTCCTTAATGACCCATGCTCTCCCTCATGCATCCATTAAACAAATTTGCAAGTTTTTAAGTGGAGAACATGGTGTCCATGGGTAGGAGAGACCCTAGCATAGGTGTCATGCCCCTGGTGGAGTCTGACTCTGAGGAAGAAAAGGAACAGCCAACAGGGAGTGGGAGTGTGGCTCCAGAGGTGGTGGAGGCTGGGGAAGGGCAGAGGCCAGCTGAGCAGTCAGAGGAGGATCCAGGCCCATCCCCTATCTATCCTAGATCACACAGGGAGGAGACAATCAGGGAAAAGTGAGGTCTACTCAAGAGGAGATTACCATGATCCTCCTCGTGGCTTGTAGGTAGGAGCTATTTATATAAGTTTGCAACTGCGCAGTTAGAATATCTGAAGTCAATTAGTGTTCACCTTGAAAGAGGCTTATCTTTGCTGGCATTCTTCCCATGGACTTTTCTCAGTTATTTTTCCTGGAGTTTATAATTAGTTATCTCGGCTTGCTTCAGAACTCTCATCAATGCGGTTTGTTTTGGTTTTCTGTTTGCCTCATTATTTACTTTTGTGACTTTAAGCTGTGCCTAATAAAACAGTGAAGTTAAGTTGAAGGCTTTACCAGACTTTAATATATGTTTTGGGTTTTGTGTTATTTTGAGAGACTATGGGTCATCACAATAGGTCTTCCTGCTATGAACTTTCCAAGGTATCTCCTACCCTCCCCCCCCCCCAAGATAACCCATATTCCACTTCCCTCTCCCACTGTCCCTGCAGATATTTTCATCCTCCATTATGACCCTGCAGGCCTTCGGCCTAATTCCTACTCTACCAGGCCCCACATCTTCCTCCTCAATTATCTTTTGAAGACTTCCAGACCTCATGTTGGGGTAGGAGGGCAGGCCACACATCCCTGGGTTTTGGCCATCATTTTCAGTGTGCCTGCAAGTCCTTATGGTGTGGCGATCAAATGGCTCAGGGATAGACCATTCCATTTTGCTCAGTTTTTCTTCACAAGGAGCTTCTGGAACATTGTGCAGACTGTATTAAGTCATCAAAACAAAGTGGTTTGTCCCACCCACATGGCAGTCCAGAGATCTTCAAAAGATACAATAGTGATGGGTATATGATTAGTAGAACCAAGGCCTTCAAGGTCCCAGCAGGGAAGGGTGGGAGGAAGAAATGCTGGGAAGGGATTGAAGAGTTCCTGCAGTTAATTGTAAAAGTGAATGACCAAGCAGGTGTGGATAAGTTCAAAATGCGGTCATAAGCAGCTTTGGGGGAAGGTCTGTGCTGTGTCTTCAAGTTCTTCCTCTGGTCCGATCCAGCAGGGATTGGCACTCTGATTGGCAGCTAGGTATAAAAGAAGCTGTCAAACAGGCCAACAGCTGTTGCCTCATGGCTGAGCTTAATCTGCATTATTAGCGCGCAAAGCTTAAATAAAGCCTGAGCAAGCCAGCTACCTCGCCTCATTTTGTGGTATGTTTGTTTCTGAGAACAAAACAGTCTGTCTTAATTTCAAATGGCTATATCTCAAGATCTATCTGCATTTCTTATAGATTTTTAAAGTGCCTCAGACACTGTCCACTCTAACTAGTGAGAAACTGCTTTGTTTCTGCCCCATTTATACCATATTGTCTTCTGAAGTGAAAAATTTAAGTGGAAGGGCAAAAAAGATTTGATGTGTATCCGACAAGAGATAAAATGACATTGTCTCCAAAATATGTTGAATAATTCATTGAATATATTCTAGTTCTTTATAGTCATATAAGTCATTTATAAGTCACTATAAATTTGAGTGCTTTGTTTTTTTCATAGATACACAGGACAAAGTAATTAAGGATTGAAGTATCACTAGTTCAATGTTCTCTTATTATGCAAAACATGTTTCATGTTAAGTTTAATGTACAGTATCTCTAGCAATATTTATTTTAAACCTGCCAAAAGCAAAAATGAAGTTTGCCTTTCAGAAGCTTTCTTAACTTTTCAATTGTAGTTCTTCAAGAGTGCTTTAAATTCCAAAGTATCCTAAGAAATTCTTGCCAAAATTTCAAATTTTAATGTCTTTTTAGCACTTAGATAATAAAAAATACATTCACATGGTGGAAATTGGTTACAGATAAGCATCACAATATGGTTCTGTGGTTCTGTGGTAGCTTCATCAGCACATATAACTAAAATTGGAATGATATACTATTGTTCTCGTAGCTAAATTATATCTCCCTAGATTCCTAAGATACATGCAGTAAGTATATGCTTAACAATATTGCATATTAAAACTTATTAAAGCTAATTTTACAGCTTGGAAATTTCCCAGTGGTATTTTTGGGGCAGAGTTGGTCCTCCTCTCAGAAAGAACAAGCAATAATTTCAGGAGCTAATTGTTAGTGGCAGCAGTGGTAACTTTGTGTTATAATTCCTGAAATCCCTAAATGTTTTCTGTGTCACAATAAAGAGATGGCTATTACAAGTGATCTTACTACCTGACATTTGGAGCAAGATTTCACTAACAATCTAACTTTTTTATGCAAACCTGTTTTATCCTTTGCCTTTTGTATAAAAAATAATTTTGGTAATTTCAACAGAATTTTTATACTTTCCATAATTCTCAAAGAGAAACTAGTTTCAGTGGAATACTATCCTGTTTAAATTTGTTTGTACGAGAACAGTAAATTTTGATAGTGTGATGACAGTGCTTTTTTTATAAATATACAAATGAAATGTATATCTAAAATTAAAGCTAGTAATATTGCAGGGAAAATACTATAGCTATTATAGTATTGGATTACTGCATCAAACCAATGATTTATTCAATATAATATTACTTGCAATTATGTAGTAACATTATTATTAATACATATTTCCCAAGTACCTAATCAAGTATCTTAAGGCAGCCTGCCACTAAGCTAGGCAGCCTGTCACTAAGCATAACAGCTTTAACTTCCTCTTAAGAGCTATCTGCAGTTATTCAGATATCACCTAAATTGCAATTTCCATATAACCATTATGATTAAAGCTTATCCTCCATTAATGTATCTAATTCCTTAAGAATGCAATGCTGCAATGCTGCAACCCATATAGTGCCCTTTAAATGCAAATTTTCACTTGTCATCAAAAGTCAAGGTATAAATTATTCATTTCTAGGCATTGACCTTAACTCCATCAATTATAAAAGCACAATAAAATCATTATATGAATGTGTGCCTTTAGAAACAATTTTTAAAAGAAAAATCTACTTTGATATAAAATTCACTGTGTAATATTGATGTAAAAGTATTCTTAATGTTTTTTTAATTACAGTTGTTGTAGAAACATATTTACATACATTTATATTATACAATTGAAATTATAATGAAAATAAATGCTGAAAATAGATATTCAGCCTTATGGTCTATACCTGCATTTCCTTTAATGATGTGTTCCCTTTATTCTGCAATTGAATGAAATTCCATGTAAGAAGTGACCCTGTGTAATGCTAGGGCTCAAAGCAAGGAAAATCAAATCAGCATTCAGCTCAAATAGTTCCATAAAGCCAGGCTGTTACTATATTGGTATAATTATTATAATTTACTTACTATAATTTTCTGGAGAATACTCAGCAAATGCTGCTGGTTTAGGATCAATTTCAGCTTTATCTAAAAGCCTAGGAACTGCCCAAATGTCATTGCAATGTGTGTTTCATAATTGCCCTTTTTTGTATGCTGAGCACTGTAAAATTGAATAATTCAGTTTTTTCAGCCGCTTTGTCAATTCTGCTATTATATCTTTTAGTCCAGGGGTCACCAACTTTTTGGACCTCAGGCACCACTAAGTTCATAATTTTAAATCCCGTGGACCACTGATATGATCTGCCTAATGACGGCTGGATGGGCAAGGGTAGGTGGTTATGTGACTGGGTGGGCATGGCCAACTTGATGTCACTCACATTGAGGGGTGTCTCGCTAGCCACTACTCACCCGTCCCCTCCCAGCCACTCCTTGGTTGCCTGCCCAGGCTCCTTAGCGCCCAACAGGAAGCTGTTGTTGGAGCCAAGCAACCACAATGAGAAAGAGTTGGCAAAACAGCTCAGTTCAAATTGGATCTGACCGAGAAGGAGGCTCAGCAGAAGTACCTCACTGAGGACTACAAGGATAGGCTTTCCAAAAGAGGGAAGACCTGTGGGAATGCAAGGCCAGGTACCGGCACCTGGAGACTCAGAGGGCTAAGATAGTCAGCCAGGTCCAGGCCATGATGCAGTCCCAATAGAACAAGGTCTTCTGGCTCTTCACTACCAGCGGCACTTCCCTCCAGCCTTCACCCAAAGTCCTGCACCAGGAGGCTGAAGCAGACCCCAAGTGGGAATTTCTGCTCCCTCCGACTTGCACAAAAACAATCCTGAAGGGAGAGACTCTCTGCAGCAACACAAACATTGCACATATCCGGCCCAGGGGGAGGACCTCTGATTTAGTGCAATATAAAAAATGCAAATAATTTTTCTGCGGACCATCAAAATTTTCTCGTGGACCACTGGACACCTATTGGTTACCACTGCTCTAGTCTGCAATGTCTATTCTATAGTTATTCTATAGGTAACTATTCCCTAATTACATTCTAGTGTTCCAATAACTTTTGGAAACATTTATGCCAGTTTATTCCATTATCTCTATATTTTAATTGTTCAAGCCAACATTTCATGAATTTTTCCAGGTCCTTTTAAACTATTATACTGTAATTTGATATGTCCACTTCTATAAATAAATTTATTTTATTTTATTTATCTATTAAATTTATATGCCACCCATCTCACTATCCAAAGCTACCCTGGGAAGCTTAAATAAAACTTTGTTTGTTTGTTTTAATTACATGTGATATTACAGTTCTGAATAATTGCAGTTGCTGCTCAAGTGAGACTTCTTCTAGTGCCACTTCCAAATTCTCTGATATAACTACTTCTAATTTTCATCTTCAGACTTGAAGTTTGTAATTGAATCACTGAGCTATTCTGAAATCTGCCTTCAGAAAGGTAATAAAGAGGCCGCACTTTCCTGTTTCTTTTATTCCCAGCTTTTCTTAGCAATTAAACATTCTGGGGCTTCTCCATTAAATCTCTATTGTATTATGTGTGCTGGCATTTTAATAACATTTATTTTATTTACAAATACATAAGTGAAGGAGAAGCAGCTTACAGATTGTTGTGGGCAAGATTTTCCTCAGAGAACTACTTAGGTGCTCCTCCAAGGCTTCAGTCCTACCATACCTAGTTTAGAAATTCTTAGTTAATAGAATAGGATAGAATAGAATAGAATAGAATAGAATAGAATAGAATAGAATAGAATAGAATAGAATAGAATAGAATAGAATAGAATAGAATAGAATAGAATAGAATAGAATAGAATAGAATAGAATAGAATAGAATTATTTACTGGCCAAGTGTGTGGCCAAGGAATTTGTCTTAGTGCATATGCCCTCAGTATACATAAAAGAAAAGATACATTCATCAAGAGTCAAGAATCATAAGGTACAACACTTAATAATAGTCATAGGGCACAATAAGCAATCAAATCATACTAGGAAATAGTCAATATAAATTGTAAGGACACAAGTGATAAAGTTACAGTCATACAGTCACAAGTGGGAGGGAATGGATGATAAGGAGTGATGAGAAGATTCCTAGTAATAATGATGCAAATTTAGTAAATAGTTGGACAGTGTTGAGGGAATTATTTGTTTAGCAGATTGATGATGTTCAGAAAAAAACTGTCCTTGTATCTAGCTGTTCTGATGTGTAGTGCTCTATAGCATCGTTTTGAGGGTAGGAGTTGAAACAGTGAGGGGTCTGTAAATATTTTCACAGCCATCTTTTTACTCGTGCAGTAAACAAGTCTTCGATTGGCATAATTGTTGGTATAATTGTTTTTTCTGCAATCCTAATTACTCTCTGAAGTCTGTGTCTGTTTTATTGGGTTCCAGAACCAAATTAGACAGTGATAGAGGTGCAGATGACAGACTCAATAATTCCTCTGTAGAACTGTATCAGCAGCTCCTTGGGCAGTTTGAGCTTTCTGAGTTGATGCAGAAAGAACATTCTTTGTTGTGCATTTTTGATGACGTTTTTGATGTTAGGTGTCCATTTTAGGTCTTGTGATATGATAGAACCTAGAAATTTGAAAGTCTCTACTGTTGATACTGTGTTGTCTAGTATTGTAAGAGTAGTATGAGAGGGTTTCTCCTAAAGTCTACCACCATTTCTATGGTTTGAGTGTGTTCAGTTCCAGATTGTTCCAGTTACACTATGAGGCAAGTTGTACAACCTCCCATCTGTATGCGGAGTCATCATCTCGAATGAGACCAATCACTGTTGTATCATCTGCAAACTTCAGTATTTTAACAGATGGATAATTTGAGATGCAGTCATTTGTATAAAAGGAGAAGAGAAGTGGAGAAAGCACACAGCCTTGGGGGGGGGGGCTGTGCTAATTGTACAGGTATCAGATATGATTCTGCCTAGCTTCACCTGCTACTTCCAGTCTGTTAAGAAGCTTATGATCCACTTACTTCTTGGACTCTTCTAACTGCAAAATGCAAATTTTTCAGACCCAACTGTTGATTATGATACTAGTACTGTCATGTTGCTAACTGTCCATTCAGAAAACAACTCAGTTATTAAGACACATTAGCATTATTTTTTCAAAGACAATGAACTGGCCAGTCAAATTCAGAAAAACATATTTCTCTTTTTGTAAAAAGCAGATTCTAAAAGGACCGTTTTAGTCAAATAATAATGTATAAATAATAATGTTCCATGAAATGGTACTGATGCAATTCAAAATCTATGTAGCCTCACAGCAGCTTAGATTTTACTTAAATAATTAAACAGTCACAAGAAATTTACATTAAGGTTATGTTAAATTAAATACAAAAGGTTATATTATATTAAATCTCACCTCTTATCTAAGAAATGCCAATAAGGAATAGGGAATTAAGGATTTGGCAGGGCTTCCACTGAGCCTATATATGGGCAATAAGAAGAGATAAGTTGAAGCAAAAATGCATGATATTATAGGTGTTCTTTTACTTACAACCATTTAGCAAGCATTCACACTTACAATACAGCACTGAAAAAGTGACTTATGACTAGTCCTCATACTTATGAATGTTGTATCATTCCCATGGTCATGTGATCAAAATTTGGGCACTTGGCAACAAATATGCATTTACAACAGTTGTAGCATTCTGGGATGATGTGATTGCTATTTGCAATCTTCCCAGCAGGCTTCTGACAAACAAAGTCAATGGAAAAAGCTGGATTCACTTAACTACTGCAATGATCTATGTCATGGGTGTCAAACTCAATTGTATCACGTGATGTATTGCAACAGTTTTTGCCTTTGCAGAACTGGGGTTGGTATGGCCTGTGAGTGATGCATCCAGCCTATGGGCCGCCAGTTTGACACCTCTGATCTATGTGATATAATGGATCAATGGACATAAAACACCCAAGTTTTCATCATATAAATGTGTTCACTTTAATATTTATACTGTGTCCAATTATTCATTGATGCCTTAGGGTATCTAATATTAAATTATAATTTAAAAATTGCTGTGGGTAAACTGCAGATTTATTCCAGAACTGCATCATTCACTATTACCATATGTACATAGGTATTAAGCACTATTTAAAATGTTACATTATCAATATTTAGTTGTATTTATTTATTAAAGTTGTAGGCTGTCCAACTCCATCACTGTTTGAAACTGACCTGAAAGGTTTAAAATAATAAAATAGAGAATAATAGAAAAGTGCACTCACACAAACACAAACAACCCATAAGGTCTGCTATCTAAGCTAGCAGATACCTGAGTACTTCACTCTGCTGTTCTTTTAAAATCAGAGCAGAACTACAGAGAAATGGAAAAAGCAGTTGTGTCAGAGATGGGGTATACCATCTTCCTATGAGCTCTGATAATGGCTGGAATAATATCAAAGCTAGGGAAAAGAAGCAGAGAGCTTTGCTTAAATATTCAAGTTATCTCTAAGAAATAGGTAAAGAATAAATATTGATGCAGAAGCTGCATTAAATTTTAATTTCTGTTGATTGTGCGTGCTTAAGTTGAATATTCTTTGTATCTCTGTACATGTTGAGTAATTGTATATATTTCGGACTTGTGTGCATATATCAAGTTCTTTTTTTTCTTTAAATCTCTTGAGAAATTATCTGACTCCTATAAAACTCAGAACCTAAGAGAATTGTATTGAACTATTGTAATGTTTTGATTTTTTTCCCCCTTTAACCACTTTACCGACTGCTCTATATTATAAATTGGGCAGCTCTATATTCTAGCTCTTTAATATTGCATACCCTTAATTCTAAGATTTTTAAAGTTTGAGGGGAAATTTTATATACTTCTTTACTTCTTATGAGATTAGTCTGTCTCTCAAGAGTGAGAAAGAAATATTTCTGTCTTGAGTCATATGCTTAATTCTTCGTAAATGGACCAGGAAATGGTGCTGTAGCAATGATTTCATAATTCTGTTTTTACTCACCAAAAAGGCAAAAGAATGTGGGACATCTATATTGTTTCTACATCACCGGCTGGTGAGGAGGGGGGATATGCCAGGTGATCTCCAATTCATACTTTCTTTAGAAGGTAAATAGTAGCAGCAGAAACTTTCAGGACATGTTTTGAAAGACTGAAAGAGTTTCTGTAAGAGAAAGTTATTCTACCCTATGTGAACAGTTCTACTTACTACATCCCTGTAAATGAGCATTTATAGACATAATAATAAAGATTCAAGAAGTAGGCCATATCTCTTTTTGAGAGAGACACAAGCTTCTTTGCTGTATTCTAATCCAGGGTGGCAATACTATTTACTTTACCTGAAAAGAATGAATTGGCCTAGAGAAAAAAAATAGATTGATCCATTTTATATATAGTAGTCCCCATCCACATCAGGCTATTGCTGGTCAATTCAATAAAAGCAGAAAGCAGAATACAATGCCATTGTCTTTGTATCTCATAGAAATTATTCTCGATTATTTTTTATTAATAAACAAAAGTTAGGTAATAGCATTACAATAGGATTTTACATTGATTTGGGTTATATAATGTACCATACCAACCTTAACTTTGAATTCTGGAATCTCAGTCTTTCAGTTTTCATTCAAAAAGTTAGCTTTATTTAATTTTAGAAAAGTTCACCTTAAAATGATTTTAAATCTTTTTCTTTAGATAAGACTGTTGTGCTAAGGACAACAAATTACAGGAAACAGCACCAGATGTTTATTTCTGTTGGAGCTGTTGCTGCTATGCCTATTATCTAAAAAACCATGGCCTTAGATTTGATCAAATGTTTGCTTTCTCATTTAGCCTTGTATTAATGTTTTAACAATGGAATGCAAAAGAAGCCAGAACTATTTCAGACCAGTTTTTAATTTGAATCACTTGCTCTTATTTTTCCTTACAGACACTGAGTTCCGATATGAGCTGGCAAATATGAGTTCTGGACCTGGCTCAGTTCTGGAACTTAGTCTTCTAATGACCTCTAAACCTGGGGACAAGGTGTTTTAATGAAGGTGTTTCATTCATTTAATGAATGAATAGTATGTAAACAGATTACAGATTGTTGCCTTTTAATGGAAATGCTATGGCTAAGAGAATATAATTCTCATTACAAGCAAATGTGATATTTGCTAGTTGAAATGTGTGCAGAAAAATAATTACATATGAGATTAAAATAACATCTGGGCTATATATTGCTGAAAGGTTAAAGGACAGAATGGCTCTGTTTGGCAGACTATATTTTTCTAATGTTTTTTTTTCTTTAGCTTCAAAAATGTTAACTGCACTACATTTTCTTAATGATACCATGAAAATAATTGCTGGCATCTGGAATCCATTCTAGAATATTATTTTTTTACAGTATGGTGAAAAATGGCATTTTTTATTTTGTAATGAAGATCAAGTTGAATTGATGATTGAAACTGACAATAGTCCGGCAATAGTCCCTTATTCTGCTGTTTAAAAAATATTTCAAATAACCGATGAGTTACAAATAAATGGTGCATTTTATAAACATGGATCATAGCCAGTCAATTAAAATATAATTTGTCTCACATTTTAATAATAAATACAATCAATAGCAGGAGGCTGAACTATTGATATACATACATATGATGACACAAAAATGGCAAGGGACATCATTGATCATCATTGATTTAGTGCAGGGGTGCCAAACTCATGTCGTCATGGCGGTGTCATGTGACATATCGGGACTATTTTCCCCTTCACTAAACCAGGCATAGGCATGGCCAGACATGACACATCCAGCCCATGAGCCAGGAGTTTGACAGCCCTGATTTAGTGTGTCAAAAAAGTAGTGGCCAATCAGCTCTTAATTATATATTATGAAATACTTTTATTGAAACTAGAAAGCATTGTAGGCTTTCTATAAGCTTAGCAGTTTGAACCAACTGCAACTTCCAAGTAGTCTTTAAAGGAAGCTCCATGTAAACCATGTGGCAGTAGGCAAGAGATAAGAGATATATGAATCATAATAGCAAGTTCCTCTTAGCTCACATAGAGCTTCAACTAGCATATCAGTTAAAGAGCAAAAAAAACCTTTTCAGTCTTCTTGTTAAATAACAGCATGTCTTATTTTAACATTGATGAAATAAACCAAGTTTATATTCCTTTACTTTACTTTTAATAGTCTGGAATGTAAGGCGTGCATGTAATAGTAATGGAGTCTAAGAATGACTTTGGGAACAGTGAAAGAGATGCTGCCTGTGTAACAATCAGACAAAAGAAGTAGGAGCTTTTAGTGACTTAACGATCACTTAGGACTTAGCACTTAGGAAGGAGCTGTCCTAATGGATCAAGCAGTTAAAAGTGTCAGTGGGAATTTTGTACTTTGAAAAATTCATGTCAGTCTTCCCAGGAAACCTAGACAGGAAACACAACTAGATGAACAAATTCTATTTTATTGTAAGGCAAAAACCAACAGAATCTTGCATGCCTGGGAATACTAAGGTCCCGCCACCACTTTTAACTCTTTGACCTGTTAGGGAAGATCCTTCCTAAAGTTTTTTTCCCTTGAAGGTTAAGCTTTATTCTAACATAATGAGGAGGAATGTTAAAATGAATCTTGGTACCTCTATTTTCTATTTTTCAACATGTTATTGGTTAGTTTTATGTGGATCTTATCTTCTTACCGGCAGACAAAGGCACTTTCAAATCAGTATCATCAAGTTGTATTTTTCTTATTGATGCCAAATTTGTATACATTGGTCAGGATGTATCATTTACAAATATTGCAAAAGGATCGTTTTTAAGGCAAAGATATTTTTTGATAGAACTGATTCTGTATTTGAATTGCAGGTATAATAAAAAAGATTAAGTCCACTTCTGAAAAGTTACTTCAACAAAACACCAACAGAGTGAATATACCGTAACAGAGAATTATAAACTCAATTTATAATTATTATATATTATATTATTATTCATTCCTACCATCAAAACTTATATTATTCATTCCTACCATAGGAATTAATATATTGCACTGTCTAGAAATAGAACATTGCATTTCTTAATCTTTATCTTGCTAGATTGTAAATAATATATGAAGTAAATAAATATTAAGACTGTCACACTTCAAAAATGATTTGGAAGAAATGCTATGTATCTTAGACAATCATGAATATGGTACCCCTCTATTATTAATTAAACCACTTTCACATTTTTTAGACTTCTGCGTGGGACTGAAGAAAGACCCTGTGCTTTGAAGAGAGCCATTAAAGTTCGTGTGAGTGTTAAGGATGACACACCTTTTTTCAGTGAAACCTGAAGAAAAGAGAAAATGCTTTGAGGAATAACAAAGAGGTGCAATGTTTATGTATAGTCAAGATCTTGTTGATGACCCAAGCTCTGTAAAGGACCTTGGAATACTCACCTCTAATGATCTAAGTGCTAGAGCCCACTGCAACTACATAGCCAAAAAGGCATTAAGAGTTGTTAACCTAATCCTACGTAGCTTTTTCTCTGGTAATATCACACTACTAACCAGAGCATACAAAACATTTGCTAGACCAATACTCGAATACAGTTCATCAGTCTGGAACCCACATTACATATCTGATATTAGCACAATTGAGAAAGTCCAGAAATATTTCACAAGAAGAGTTCTCCACTCCTCTACTCGTTGTAGAATACCTTATGCCACCAGACTTGAAATTCTAGAACTAGAAAACCTTGAATTACGCCATCTTCGGTCTGATTTAAGCATGGTATATAAAATCATACATTGCAATGTCCTACCTGTCAATGAATACTTCAGCTTCAACCATAACAACACAAGAGCACACAATAGATACAAACTCAATGTTAACCGCACCAAACTTGATTGCAGGAAATATGACTTCAGCAATAGAGTGGTCAATGTCTGGAATACTCTACCCGACTCTGTAGTTTCTTCCCCAAACCCCAAAAACTTTAACCTTAGACTGTCTACTATTGACCTCACCCCTTTCCTAAGAGGTCTGTAGGGGGCGTGCATAAGCGCACCAACGTGCCTACCGTCCCTGTCCTATTGTTTCTCTTATTCTTCTTTTATTTTTCTTATATGTACCCATTTCATGTATTCACAACTATGTATACACTTATACTTATTATCTTGTAAACAATTGGCAAATCAAATAAATAAATAAATAAATCTCCAAATCATTTTCAGAGCACGCATATTTCTCACAAACTTCATTTCTGTTGATATATAAATGGCTTGAGAATATATTTGAGTCTACTTTTGTTTGAAAAGTCAGCTTTGATTACCAGGTGATACATTCTAAATTCTGAGGTGGGAGATATCCCTCCATCCCTATCCTGTAACCTAAATACACATTACTATCAAACTCCTTCTAGTCCTTTTTCCTCCTCTTTCTTACTGTCTCTATAGGCCAGTGTTGGTGAACCTTTTCAGCACCAAGTGCCAAAACGGGAACATGTGTGGGGGAGTGCCAGAAACCAGAAGAGCAGCTCTCTGGCATGCATTCATGTGCTGGGGAGCTTGGCTTCCAGTTTCCAGCAAGCATGGGCACACGAAGACCAGCTGGCCAGCATACATGGCATGCCGGAAACTGGAAGCTCAAGTTCCCAGAATGAGTATGCACGCCGGGGAGCTGCTCTTCTGGTTTCTGGCACTCCCGTGCACACGAAGATCAGCTGGGCAGCACGCATGCACATGCCAGAACCCAGAAGAGCAACAAGTGATGGCTGACATGCCTAGAGAGATGTTGCATTTCATGTGTGCATGAGCAGAGGCACAGGGCATGCGGGGAGGGTCACACATGCATGCACAGGAGGGCGGGGGCACACGCTTTGAATTATGGGTGCAGGCACACGTGTGCATGCACACGCACACATGCACGCACTTTCGGCACCCGATGACAAGAAGGTTAGCTATCACTGATCTAGCTAGTATCTGACTACAATTGCCATTTGCCATGTTGTTCTCATTATGCATGGCAGGAACAAACCAGAGTTGGCAAATAAAATAAGAAAATATGATCTATTTTCACATAGTAAGATTGAACTTCCATGGGAAAAAAAGATGATTTCTTTCTCAAACCATTTCCCCATCCCCATCTTTAGATACACCAAAATAACAATATTTTCTCAGGGTATCTTTACATATCTGACATTTTTTTTCTTTTCTCAAATTTCCTCTGTTGTTGCTCATATCTCTCTCCTCTTAGCAAAGGTCTTAAGAGATTGCTACTGAGAAATAGCATATAATTTTTCAAGAATACATTTCAGAGCTGAATATTAATCAGATGGTTACTGCTGAATCCCTGGGGCAAAAGCAGCAATTCTCTTTCAGTATATAAAATATTATGAAGAAAAATGAGTTGTAATAATGACACTTCTAATTTCATATCCCTTCCAAAAGGATAGAAGAATTACTCCCATTAAACAAAGGAAAAATCATTTTGGTTGGAATTTAGATTAAGGTTATATTTAAATGAGCAACTGAGTGCATATTCTACATTCTGGGAATATTTGGAAACTAAACATTCTTAAAAATAAGATTTTTTCTAACTGTGTCCATGGACCACAAAAAAATGAGTTACTTCTAAGCAGTTTCCTTAATTGTTTCTAACCTATAGACAGAAATATTGCCAGCTAAAATAACTACTTGCATCATTAAAGATATACTCTAAAAACTTATATGGAGAAGCTATATTGACCTTGTTTCCAACCAAACTTCTAAACTTCACTGTGTCTTGATCCTCTAGAACCCAGCCCTACCCTCCTGTGAATCCAGACTACATTCCACTACATCTAGGGTTTTATAATGGGGTTCTCTACAGACAAAGGAAGGAAGAGAAACAGCTGACTTGAATACAGTCAGTTTTCTAAGGAGTTCTGTGGCCTGTAACAGTCTGAAACTCAGTGAAAATCTCTGTTTTATAGCAATAGTACTTAGACTTATGTATTGTTCCATAGTACTTTACAGCACTCTCTGAGTGGTTTACAAATATCAGCATATCCCCACCCCACCGCCCATAATCTGGGTCATTTTACCAACCCTCAGAAGTTGAAAGGTTGAGTCAACTTTGAGCCAATCAGGATTGAACTTCTGGCTGTGGGTAGGTTAGCCTGAAATACTGCATTCTAACCACTGCACCACCACAGTTCCTTATCTTGCAGCATAGGATTATTAGCAAACATTTTGAATGGTATTTTTAACTAAGAGCTCGTTTTATAACATTATATTTCGATAGTCACTCTTTTCAGAATTTGCTGTATTTCAAACTCATAATGGTTGAGTTTCCATTAAATTTCCATTAAATGGGAATTAATAATGAGTTATAATTTGAAATAAATAATCCTTTTTATAATGATGTATAATAATAATACCATATTATATTAATAATAATAAGGGCAAAGCAAGAGACACAATTTACATAGATTTCTGTAAAGACTTTATTCAATGGTACACAACAAACTACTTCTAAAACTAAAATCTTATGGCCTCTCCAGACACCTGCATAATTGGATAGCTGCATTCCTGTCATACAGGCAACAAATGTTCAAAATAGGAAACGCCCTATCAAATCCCGTACCTGTTAACAGTGGTTTCCCCCAAGGCAGCTTCCTAGGACCAACTCTCTTTATACTTTACATAAATAACCTTTGTGATCATTAAAAGCAATTGCATTCTTTTCGTGGATGATGTAAAACTATTCAGCACCACCGACAATGCTGCTACACTACAAAAAGACCTTGACTACATGTGACATTGGTCAAACAAGTAGCAACTTCAAATCTCAACAAACAAATGCTCTGTCTTACATATTGGCAAAAAAAAATCAGAAAATAAAATACAAGCTGGATGGACAAGACCTTGTAGATGACCCTCACTCTGTCAAGGATCTTGGAGTTCTCATATCTGATTATCTAAGTGCTAGAGCCCACTGTAACAAAAAGGCATTAAGAGTTGTTAACCTAATCCTGCAAAGCTTATTCTCTGGTAATATTGTACTACTAACTAGAGTATACAGAACATTTGCTAGACCAATTATTGAATACAGCTCATCTGTCTGGAATCTGCACTGCATATCAGACATTAATACAATCAGGAGAGTCCAGAAATATTTCACGAGAAGAGTCCTCCGCTCCTCTACTTGCAACAGAATAACCTAGGCCTCCAGACTTGAAATTTTAGGCTAAGATAACTTAGAACTATGCCACCTTCAGTCTGACCTAAGCGTACTACATAAAATTATCCATTACAATGTCCTACCTGTCTATGACTACTTCAGCTTCAGCCTCAACAATACATGAGCACACTTTAGATACAAACTCAGGGTAAACCGCACAAAACTCGATTGCAGGAAATACAACTTCAGCAACAGTGGTCAATACCTAAAATACTCTACCTGACTATGGCTTCTTCCACTAACCCTAAACACTTTAACCTCAGATGGTCTAGTGTTGACTTCACCCCATTCCTAAGAAGTCTGTAAGGGGCATGCATAAGCGTCCCTGTCTTAATGTTCCCTTTTATTCGTATCTATTTCATGTATTAATAATCATGTTTATACTTATATATATATTATCAAATGCATGCTTGACAAAATAAATAAATAAAATAATTGTCAAAATGACAATTTTTAAGAAGCTTGTTTAGGTTTTAAAAGGAACATATTATTAGAATTAGAAGTTTTCCCTTTAAAATTATTGGTCAAGGAAGCTGAAAGGAGATCAGGGCCACCACAGAAGCAATGGCAATGGCGATCAAAGACAGGCAGCAATGGTGGGCCATGGCAGGTTAGCAATGGCACAGCAGGCAAGATGAGAAGTGACTGGCAGGGCAAGCAGGTGGGCAGGGCGGGGTGAACAGGAGGGCAGGGCGAGCAGGCAGGCAGGGCAAGCAGACAGACAGAGCAAGTAGGCAGGAACACCCACAGTGGGCAGGCAGCGGTGAGTGGCAACTGGGTGGGCAGGGCGGAGCCAGCCATGGGTGGTATTTGCTGGTTCTATGAACTACTTAAAATTTTCTCTACCTGTTTGCCTGAACCAGTCCGAACCAGCTGATTACCACCCCAGATCTGTTGTTATCCTCCAAAAGCTTTCCAGAAAGCTCCATTTTAAGAAGGTTCCAGAAAGTAACCTAAATAGCCTCTTGTGAGAGGCTATTCCAAAACACCGAATTGATGATTAAAAAATATATATATTGGGTTTCAACCTCCTTGTCTTTATTTAAAAAAAATCTAAATTTTAAATAAAACAGTAAAATGTAAGGGAGATTAAGAAAAACAAAAACAGAATGGCAAAAAATAAACGTATAGAAAATATAAAAAGGCTTTCCAATACCTTCAACCAATATCTGATTTCTTAATAGGCAAATGAAATAAGTAACATCTTCAATCCAATTACCAGAAAAAGATTCATACAGAATTCAAATATTTTAACATTAATTAACATATATAAAATTCAACATTCTACATATCACCACTTATTTATAACAAAATCTCATTAAACACCCTAATATAAACAAAAATTTAAAAATTCTAGTTTAACATAACAAAACAGGATCAATTCCTTTTTACAAGAGACAATACATAATATTCCAAATCACATTTTATTTTCAAATATGCATTCCATTCTTAATTCTAATAGGCGCATCCACACTTCACAAATATATTTTAACTAAAGAAAAGCAGTTAAATGTAAAATTACTGTAAGTACTAAAAAAATTAGAATTACATAAAATAACTATTTAGGAAGAAGTTTTCATATTGTGTCCTTTTAGGTAAATCCAGAAAGATACCCATAAATTCAGAAAAAATCCATGTTATTCCTGATTGAATAAATCAACATTATTGTCTTGTTTTCTTTTATTCAGAACAGTTCTTCTATACAATCCATTGAGGTTAAACTTTAACTTGTTAAACTTTATTATAAATTTCTTTAGTGCCTTAAATTATCTCTTTTTATAAATCTAACGAAGGGAGATTATTGCCATCCATTGTATCTAGTGACAGATTTTTATTCAAAGCTTATGTGTTGTCCTCAAGAGATGCTGGTTATCTTGTTCTGTAATATCTTCATTTGACAACAGGATATTATCTAGAAAACAAACAGCTTCTAATTCTTCTAATTCTTGATGTAGATATTTATGTGTTTCTTCAAGAATGACTGTAAATGTCATTTGTCTTATGACTTGAAATTCAAAAACATTTTTTTTTTCCAAAAGCCTACATTTTTCTTAAAAAAAGTTTCCAAATCTTAATAATCATACCAACATTTTTAACCTTTAACCTTAAATGATGAAAGCAGATCTTCATATTTTTATATTAAGAGTAAGAATTCAATCATCTGGTGTTTTGAATGTCATTCAAAGACTTTCTTAAATTCATTAATAGGCAATTTTTGAAAATGGTTAGCAAGGGAAGTGTATAAATTTAGTGTTCTCAAAAGGCTCCTATCTGCAGCTGGAGCAAAATGGTGAATTCCCTATCTTCTGGTTATCTCCCCTTCACAAAGTGTGCTGTCTTGCAGTCTCTTCATGCAGAAACAAAACAACTATAATGAGAAACAGCTTGGACAATTGCATGTTGTTCCCTGTAATCCACAAAAGATTAAGGGAAGCAGATCTGCTTCTGTTCCCTTGTACAAAGCTGCAAATTGTCAGCACCACTTATGATGATTTCAATTGGCCATCTTTTCCTAGTAACTGGCTCCCTTGATTTTCAAAATTATCACAGTGGTTGGAATTATTATAGTCCCAAAGGTAACCCAAATCATAAAGGAATTTACAGAGTAAAATCAGGATTTTAAATTGGAAGCTGAAAGGCAAATGTACAGAGAATGGAGAATAGATGGAATGTAAGCACCGGGACCATAGCATTTTGCATTAACTGAAGCTTCCAGTTAGTGTTTAAAGGCAGCCCTATATACAGGACATTGCAGTATTGATAAAGGAGTTAATCCACTGTAATTGAGGCTTATTGCCCCAAGTAAGGCTGCACTGAACCAGCAATAGCTGGGAGTCCAGGAGGACATCCATAGGCAGCTAAGAGCATGGAAAAGTCATAAAATATAAATAATAGTTCCAACTTACTAGGATTCAAATTTATATTTCCTGAGATCTTTTTACCTGATTCTATTTAAGACAGAAAAAAGTATATCTAAATGCCTACAACTCTGAGTTAAGGGTGAGGTATCAGAAATGCTAGGAAGCAATTATTTATATTTGCATTATGTTATCTATATATTCAAATTAAAAGAGTAACATGTTGAATGTGCAGTATTAGATTGTGAAAATATAGAAATATTCTCACAGAATCATAGAATGGATGTAGAAGGGCCTAAAAAGATTTATGGCCTAGTTTCAACACTGATTTTTTTAAGAAAGAAAAAGTTGATACAATATTTTGCTAACAATATTTAAATTTTAAAGATTATTTTGTAAACCATCATTTCTTACCACTTATTAATATATTAATGTTACAAACAAACAAATAATCAAAAATGTACATTTATTCTACCATTTTTATTCAATCTGATGAAAAAGGGTTTTCCTTTCTGAGTTCCTCTCAAAGGAAAAGTGAAATGTTCATGTTCTTACTTGATTAGAAGGAAGCCAACAGGTGTACTTGAATTATCTGGCTTTCATAGTACAATAATGTATTCAAAGTTGGCAGTCTCCATGTCTTCCTATCCCTCAATTATATATTTTGGAATTGAGTTTGAGGGAACTTTTTCAGTTATTTTCAAACTGGATGGTGAAAAGACTACCAAAAGATGATCAACACAACCGCCATGTTCCTAGAATATTACTGAAAGAAATTACCAAACCTTCTAGGGATCATTAGAAAAGAAAATGCCTTTTTTTGCAAATGAAGAAATGTTTGATAAATTGTTATTTTTATAGTTGGAACAGTAAAACATTTGGATGGTTTTACAGTCTATATTGTTACAAGTGATTGGGTTGTATGTGTGCATGTGTGCATGTGTGCATACATATTCGTTGGGCCTTGCCATTTTATGACTTGCAGCAATATTGTTAGTGAATTGCAAATATTGCAAAGAATCTGATTGACCAAATATATGCAGAAAGAAGGAAACAAAAGGTAAGAAGTCCAGAAATAAATTATTCATTAGGAATTTGTTTCTGTGCTGCTGTCAGTAGAGTTATTACCCTATGAGATACAAACGTTTCCTTTGAGAGAAAGAATGATCCTCTCATCTAATTCTTCCCACCGAATAGAAATGGTTAGCAATAATTGAGATATTCCATTTGTTCTCAGTGGTTTCTTCACTTCAGTCCCTGTCTTTTATATCTTAAACATTGTCCTAGCTGGATTAGTGCATAAATAAGCAGATCTGGTATAGTTCATCTGCTCGGGCAGCTCGGCACATTAATATTGTTACTCACATTTTAACTAATAAGATTTTTATTGACAGGAAAATAAATTCCTCAGCAGGAAATATGATTCACCCTGGCTTGCTTAAGTGCAAAATAAATCAGAATTAGGAGATAGCTCCTGTTATAAAGACCTTGCTTTATTTTTTCTCCTTCTTCAGCAGTTGAAGTATAGAAAAAGATTCTAAGTACACTGAATACGAACAAAAAAAGTTTGTCCCAGTAAAAACTTATATGTATTTGCTTTAAAAAGGAGTAATGCTCCCTGCTGGTAAATTCATAGCTACATCCACATAATTTTCATAGACTTTACCACTGACTCCATTCAAGTACTTTTCAACTTTTTAGGGTGGACTACAACTCTGAAATTACTAGCTGATCTCCTAAGACTCATCCTGCTTAACTGCAAATATCAGGGACCACAGAATTTAATTAACTCTTAAAACTTCTTCAGAAATTGTTATAGGACAGGCTTTTAGAAAAATACTTACCTCTAGGATGTAACACTTCGAGCATTTAATTAAGGAGGTTAAAATGGAAGTTACTGTTGGGTTTTCAGGGATGAAAAGGTTTCTTTCTTTCTTTTTTAATCTCAAAGTATCCACTAGTGAAAAGAGTTGAATTGTGTTCTATAAATTTCTCCATGAAGGACAGTTTGAATGAAGGTTCCTTTTGTTAACACCAAAATATTGCATTCAATAAAAGAGAATTTTCCTTACTTTCTTGGGAACAGAACAGCAATGCTCTCAATTACTAAGAAGACTTATGGTGCCATGAAGCTACCTTCACAAAATTACAGTTTGTTTCTATTCAGCATCACAAAAATATTGTTTTGTATCTTAAAGGATATGGCACTAAATATCACTTTCTTTTACTTCACTTTCTTTTCATCTCATACGAATTGTAAACAATAATGAACCTTTTATATATGTTTCTGCAGTAGTTGTATGTCAATTAACACTGTCTAGGAAAACATCCTAAGTATAGTAGTCTATTACAATTACTGCCAGTAACATAGTGACCCCAAATGGAACAGGGATATTTTTGACCAACTGCATCTCACTGATCAACACATTAACCATTAGTGCAATATTTTTTTTCATGGAATAATATGTTTATATGCACGCTTTATCTCAGAATATATATATTACATGCATTTTCTTTTTGAGTCAGGATCTAAATTGCAAGATCTAAAGAACTTTGAAAATTATATTCTGATCCATTTAGTCACAAAAATATAAATCAGATCAGGTCTCTGCCCCAAAATTCTTCAATTAACCCTAGTATTAGCAATTCAGTCTTTTTTCCAATTTAATTTGAAACATACATAACATTAGCTTTATCAAAGTTTATCAAAGGATCCCTTGTTGATTTACATCATGTCATATAAATCCATTGAGATACATACCATCTCAAGCACATTTATATACTAGCAACAGTGTTGTTATTGGTCATTTCAATCCATACTATAACATTTTCTCTTTATGCTCAGTGCTATGTAATTTAATATTAACAAATAAATAACATGTTGAAGTAATAGCAAAGCAATTAATATAAAGCACACACACACAAGGGAGGGAGGAGGAAGGGAGGGAGGGAGGAAGGAAAATATTGATGTATACTGTACACAACTAGATTCTTCTGAAAAAAACATTTGGAAATGAACAAAATGGATTGAGTTTCCCTTTAGTGAAAGAATAATAGCCAGATGGCATCAAATGATCCTTACAGTTCTTTCCTATTACATAATAGAAGTTTATTCCCTTCATTGGATGTCTCTACCATAAAACCTCAATTAAATAATGGCATACCAGATAACTCTGTTTTCTTTCTTATGGCGCCCTATCTGTTTTGTTTTTCTTCTAAAACTGTGCTGAGCTTGCCAGTTTAACTATTTCTTGCCATTTATCACAGTGTTTTGTTGGTCAATTGTATACAGAATGCTCATCATTAGCTTATTTTTATAAATAGTTAGATTAGTTAGATGTTAGAATTCTTTATTGGCCAAGTGTGGTTGGATACACAAGGAATTTGTCTTGAGTTGGCACAGAAAGAACATTCTTTGTTGTGCTTTTTTGATGACATTTTTGATGGACGTTAGGTGTCTATTTTAGGTCATGTGATATAGTAGAACTTAGAAATTTGAAGGTCTCTATGTTGATACTCTGTTGTCTAGTATTGTAAGAGGTGGTAGTATGGGAGGTTTCTTCTAAAGTCTACCACTATTTCTAAGGTTTTGAATAACCACACTAAATAAACCAATTACTTTGAAATAGTGTCTGTCCAAAACCTGGCATAAAAATTCATTTTGTTCCATGACTGACAAGTTGCCCTAGTTGTGGTGAAACAACCTGAGACATTGAAAAACACTATCTTGTATCAGAGAAATTAATTATGATATAAAAGAAACCCAATTATTTTTATGCAAATTAAAGTACACTTGTTGAGAGTAATATAAATATCCAGCTAAGATGCTCAATGTTTTTTTTTACCTTGCATGCTTGCTAGAAGAATATAAATAAATAAATAGTATCTTAAGATCTTACTATATAAGTAAGTTCAAGTGGATAAAACATTGCATTACCCTTTCTTATTAATCATTTTGTATCATTTTGGTAAAGAGCAAGCACTCTTCTGCCTTGTTTTATGCAGAGAGGAGAGAGAGAAAGGGAGAGAGAAAAAAGGAGGGAGGGAGGGAGAGGGAGAGGAAGAGGGGGAGGGAGAGAGAGACAGATATATATTTTTCCAAATATGTGGGATCAGATAACATTTAAAATATATTATGTATATTACCAGCTATAAATTACAAAACATTAGTAACAGATAACAGATAATCAGAGTTGGAAGGGACCTTGTAGATCATCTAGTCCAACCCCCTGCCCAAACAGGAGACCCTACACCATTTCTGACAAATGGCAGTCCAGTCTCTTCTTGAAAGTTTCAAGTGATGGCACTCCCACAACTTCCGAGGGCAAGCTGTTCCATTGGTTGATTGTTCTCACTGTCAGAAAGTTTCTCCTTGTTTCCAGGTTAAATCTCTCCTTGTTCAGTTTCCATCCATTATTCCTTGTCTGGCCTACAGGCACTTTAGAAAATAGCTTGACCCCTTCCTCTCTGTGGCAGCCCCTCAAATATTGGAATACTGCTATCATGTCTCCCCTGGTCCTTCTATTCACTAGCCAGGCCCAGTTCCTGTAACCATTCTTCATATGTTTTAGTCTCCAGTCCCCTAATCATCCTGGTTGCTCTTCTCTGTACTTTTTCTAGAGTCTCTAGTAGTCTTGCTTTTTCCCATAGTCTTGCTTTTTCCCATATTGTTATTTTATAATTGCACGCTTATTCTATCTCAGACTAAATGTAAAGATTTTCATGAATATTTATCAAAAAAAAAAAACCTAAACTGAAAAACTTTATATTTGAACTGCATGGATACATTTAATAGGAAAGATATTCCCAAACTGAGAGAACAATGGTATACCACCTTATCACATAGCTGTTAAGGATCAGAAGATTGGAAGAAAAAAAGTTGCAACAGCATAAAAATTCCTAATTCCTAATTTTAAGAATCTAAACACTTAAAAACTTTGGCCAGGATGGACAAAGTTTTAACATGAACGTCTTTCCTTGCCATTGATGTAAAATGTTATGAATTTAATTCTCTTATTTTTAAAAAAATGAACAAATATTTTTCTTATGGATTATAGCTATACTGTTATTCCACATATATGCAATGTCATATGTTCAATTCTTTACCTAGTTATATTGATGAAAATATGATATCAGTGCTTCTGTAGGCTTTCAATGTTATTGTCTGTAAGATACAGTCTTGTTTTTCACATGATCAATATCCATATATGAGTTGGTATAAACAGTTTCATGTAGCAAAAAGAAAAAAAGAACAACAAACACTTAAGTAAGGCATGTGGATTTTAAAGAAAATATTCTTGAGGCTGCTTGCGGGAAAGAAAATAAAGATAAGTTTTATTTAGAAATAACATAGTGACAGGAAAGCTTAAGTTACTCAATTCTGTCTACAGCAAAAAGCCTATAAAGTGATATCCATTATGGAAAAAAAGTGAATCAGGTAAGTATGTGAACTGCACAAGAATAATAGTCGGCACAGAAGGAAAATTAGCTGAGAGAAAAAGGATAAGATAAGAATATCACTCTAGCCTATTGGGGCACACAGAGGAGTGAAAAATAAATATTTAGAGGTAGAAGTGTAGAATCAGCCACTACCTACCTTACCTACTTGCTTTACTTTACTTTACTTTACTTTACTTTATTGTCATTGCACCTTGTACAACGAAATCAAACACCATCTTCAGTGCACATCATGACCATGACCATGAAAATAAACACAAACACACATCCCTTACCCTTCACACATTGAACCGGAAACTCTTGACACCACACCAACACTGCACTATACAGCAGAATTCAAAAGGGCTACTGCCCTGGGATAGAAGCTGTTTTTCAGCCTATTTGTCTTTGTTTTTATTATTCTGTACCATCTGCCAGATGGTAATAGTTCAAAAAAAGGGTTCCCAGGATGAGATGGATCTTTGAGAATATTTTGAACTTCTTAAGGCAGCGGGAGCTATAAAGCTCTTCCAAAGAGGGGAGAGGGCCACCAGTGATCTTGTGGACAATGACGTTAACCTCTGGAGTGCTTTCTTATCTGCCACTGTGCAATTGACAAACCATACAGAGGTGCAGTATGTTAAAATGCTCTCTATGTTGCAGCGGTAGAAGGTCACCAGCAGTTTTTCATTCAGTTGTTGTTTTCTGAGAAGTTTCAGGTAGTATAATCTCTGCTGGGCCCTTTTGTTTTTTGTTTTTTTTTTAAATAAATTTTATTAAGTTTCCAAATTTTAAAAACATAAAATAAAACTTTATACATTGTTATCAACATCAAGACATCTTTTGCATCTCCTCACATTTTTCAGTATATGTATTTACTTATTCCTTTACCATTACATCTTACTCTTACTATAAATCAATATCTTTTATCCTTACATCTCAATCTTCTCCATGGTATATTTACATATTTACATATTCCCCCATTCTTTTCCTAATTTGCCATTTTATTTTATTTTTATTTCTAAACCACTAATACCAGGCATACCAGGCCCTATAATAAATTGAATCTTCTCTGTCTTTTATTTTCATTGTTAGCTTGTCCATCTCTATACAATCTATTATTTTTTTTATAACCATGCCTTCCAGTGGAACCCTTTTTTCCTTCCAGAGTTGTGCGTACGAAATCCTTGCAGCTGTTAATATATGTAACATAATATAACTATCTCTTTTATTGCATTTTTGTGTTATAATACCTAATAAAAAAGTTTCCAGATTAAATTCAGTTTTCTGATTTGTGATTTCTTCTATCCATTGTCTAATTGTATTCCAATATTTTTTCACTTCCTGGCATGTCCACCAGGTATGAAAATAAGTGCCTTTTTCTTTTTCACATTTCCAACAATTTGGGTCTGAGTTAAACATTTTTGCCAATCTAGCGGGAGGAAGGTGCCATCTGTAGAACATTTTGTATTGATTTTCCTTGTATGCTGTGGATGTAATTAGTTTGTAATTTGATCCCCACATTCTCTCCCAATTTTCCAAGTCTATATTGTGGCCAACATTTTTTGTGCTGGGCCCTTTTGACCAGGGCTGCAATGTGGGCACCCCAGGTCAGATCCTCTTTTAGGGTAACACCCAGAAACTTAAAACTGGTCACTTGCTCCACTCAGTCTCCGTTGATAAGCAAGGGCTGCTCTACCTCTCCCTTTATTATGCCTAGTGATGAGGAGCTTATAGGTGAAGAAAGTTTATGCGTACAAAGTTAAATTTCAACAATTAAAAATCTGATATGAGAAGAATTCTTCTCAAATTGAGGCTTTTGTGTACAGGAAGTCTCTTCATTATAAACAGTTACCCTATAAACATGGAAATCATCATTATGTCACCAACATGATTACACTGAACTCTTGGTGATAATGCCTTTTTATCATGATTGAGTGTTGACAGAATGTTGAACTGTGAAACTTAAATTATCAGCCCTGGACACTACATTAGATTAAAAAAAAATCCCCTTGAATGTTAAATCAAACCAGCCCATCTGGAGAAAAGTATTTTTCATTTTGCCCAAAGATGAACATACATACATTGCAGTGCCTCACACCTTTCCCCTTAGGGAGACATTGGCTACCAACATAAACTTTTAATGGCTATGGATATAGACAAATGCATGCAGCCATCTATATAAAAATCCCAAGTCTCAGAGTGTGTTGCCCAGGGTGGGCATTGCTGAATGACAAAGCAGCATTAGGTGGTCGTGAAATTAACCCCATCCGTTTTGAATGTGCATTCCTATGTTCACATCATATTGTCTAAAGTAGGGAAACCTGCAGATGCTCATGTTTATGTTTATAAAGTGAAAATATCGCTTAAATGTACTTTACGAGTTCTAGCAGAAATAATGCTGAAAAGCTTTGTGCTTCAGGCAGAAGGCTTCTGGTACCATTCTACATTTTGGACCGAAAGATGTCGCTTGTTGAAATTCCTTCAAGTCCAGAATTCATTGTTACAAATCTTGCATTTTCTGTGGTGATGCTTAAATACTAGAAATAAGGTGCGAAATATGTGAAATAGTCTATGTCCCAGTCCTAACATCTGTAAGTCCTGGAATTTTAAACAAAATGGTAGTCATCGTCACTCAACAGAAAAGGAAATAAAGTAAGTTTATATTTTTTTATATATATTTTTTTGCATTTCTTTAGTTATAAAAACAAAAATCTGAGTGGCCAGATTGTTAAAATTTCAAGCTAAAATAACCATGAAATGCCTCATAAGAAGCTGAAGCCTTGAATCAGCAGATAAAATAAGTAATTAAATTATTTCCAGTATGGAAGTGCATCCCCATAAACTATGTATAGTTCTAGCATTTCAAAATCATTGTTAATTTTAAAAGGCAACAATAATGGTAACTGAAACAATCAAAGATTAGAAATTAATATTTAATATATTACTGAAGACTCAATATTATAAAAGTGTTAACATAAATATTGCTATAATAATTCTGAAACCTTCTGCATGCAAAGCAGGTCTTCAATCATCAGAAAACAAGGCCTATTTAGAACAGAAGTCAGTAACAGACTGTATCAGAAACCTGATTCCAAATAAAATTGAGTGAAACTGTGAAGAAATCATCTGAAAGGTTTTGATACTATTCTCTCTAGAAACTCACCAGAAAAGTGGAAACGTATCAGAGAAAAATGTCTTGGTTTTTCATGCTTCTCAATGCCTCAGTCTCTAACCAGTGGGCCACGAACCGTTGGTGGTCTGTGAGAAAATTTTGATGATCCGCAGCACACCGTGTCTGTAACAGGGATGATACCCACAGCAGATGACTGATGCGCATGGGGAGAGAGATAGCATGCAGGAGATCGCAGCATTGAAGCCCTTCCCTGGCCTGCGAGGGGGTGTGGGTGCCATGATCTCCATGAGCATCAGTCCATCCACTGCCGGTATCACACCTGTTGCCCCACCTCCCTGCCAGCCATCTGGTCTTCAGCATGTGACTTGTCAGCCTCTGGACATCAGATTCCCACCACCCAGCACCAGTTCAGAGGTTCCTTTTCCCCCACCCCCACCCCAAAACAGACAGGGGGAGAAATAGAGAGAGAAAGAGAAAGAAGAAGAAAAGCAGAAAGAGAGAGGGTGTGGGAGGGAAAGAGAGAGAGAGAGATGAGAGATCCTGGTGTTTTGTTTTCTGTGGGAAACAGGTCCAAATGACTCTTTGAGTATTTAAGGTTGCAGAAACAGGCAGCCAAGCTAAGTGCCTGAAGGACCCCACCCATCAGTGGGAGTCCAGGTGCTTCATCGAGTGGCATGTTGCATTCATATTAGTGGTCCACGGAATTTAAAATTATGAGTTTGGTGGTCCCTGAGGTCCAAAGGTTGGCGACCCCTGACCTAGGATGTTAAAAATATTTCTGTAAAATCTGTGGACTGATAATACGTTTACCCATACTAGTGTGCATCTTATTTATGTTGCTTCTGCTGTATTTAGAAAACTGCTAATGCTAATGGCTTTGAATTAATACTACCAAAATGTAAAACAGCTAGGGAAAAGTAACTCATTTTTTTTTAATGGCTGATTTTATATGTTTATGTATCGGCATATGTTGTTTGATCAGTCAACAACAGCGAAGAATAAAATACAGCAGAACCAATAAAGTTCTCTCAATACATGAATAAACAAACATAATGTTTTTGATTCATTTGTTTGACTGAGTTCCCTTTATCTAATTTTAGAATTTGTGTGAAGAACATATAACATGTTAGGTCATATTTATGCAGAAATGTTGAAAATTCAAAAGGGTTTATACCACATCAAGGTGAGTGTAAAATAACCAAGACTGACTTTTTTGATGGATTTTTCTAAAGCTTACTTGCTTATACAACTATTAGCATTGTTCAAAGTGGTAACCTTGTGATGCACCACACATGCAAAAAAGAAAGGCAGTATGTTCTTAGGTTGAGAAACCCTCAGGAGTGAAATTTTCTATGTTGCTTTGTGATATTTCATTGCCTTGAGAATCCGATGGTTCCTGCTGGCTCTCTGCAATAATTGGGGCAACGTATACTCTTCCTTATTATAATGTTAAGAGTTTAGATTCCTTCATATCGTTCCCTCCCTCTCTTCCTCCCCCCCTCTCTCTCTCTCTGTCTTTCTCTTTCTCTCTCTCTGACTCTTTATGATTTTATTTCTGAATAGAACTATCTGTCATTTCTTTGTGATCTCAATTTCTTTTCTGCTTCCCTATTTTGAATCCCAATGCAAGGGGACGGGTTGTTGGATGGATGCATTTTTGCTTTGTAGTCACTTTTGCACTAAAACATTAATACAGTATGCCCAAGTGAGAATACATTGCTTTTAGGTTGTATTCTCTTGATGGATTGCAAATGATTTTTGAACAAAAAAAACATTTTATCATTATTTTCTTGTAAAATGACACAACAGTCAGCTTAGTTCTGCTTTCGGTTACTTTCCAGCGCAGCTTTTCTCAACATAGTGTTGAAACTGCAATTCCAGGATTATCTACTAGTATGGCTAAAGCTGAAGACTTTCAGGTCTAATAAATCTTTTCTTGAAATGCCTGGAAGAAATTCCATTTTAACTATACTGGCACAGTTCTTTCTAAAAGAGCCCTTCCTGCTGTTCAGAGTGCTGTTTCCTTTGATCCAACTGCTTCTGATTGATTGTAACAGCTATCATTACATTAGAACAGGGTAACCAAAGTGACATCCTTGGTGCTGTCAAGTTTTCTGCCCCATTTATTCGCTATTTAATGAGTTTGTTTGTTTGTTAAAATTGATATCTGGCTCCATAGCTCCATAAGCTTTCTTAGAAAATAAAATGCCATACCCTTGATATATTAAAGGTAAGGAAGCAACGGACTTCTTCTATAACAAAATAGCTCATCCCAGGTTTTCTTTCCACCAGCTGCTGAAGATAACTTAATTAAAGGAATTACATTTAATTTCTTGGCTAGAATTAAAGTGCAGGGATGTTTTAATTTGAATTCCTCACTGATCAAAACATTGGACTTGGTTACTTATATGGCACCTTTTAGTTGTGTAATGTTATTATTTTTTGTAACTCATTTAGAATCAGAATCATAAGCTTGGAAAGTATCTAGGAGGTCTTCCAGTCCAACCTCTGGCTCAATGCAGTAGTCTTATACCATCCCAGTCAAATGGTTGTCCAGTCTAGTTATGAAAAGTTACAGTAATGGAGCAGCTACCACCCCAGTAGGCAACTTATTCTATTGATTAATTACTCTCACTGACAGAAAAGTTCTCCTTACTTCTAGATTGGATATCTCTAAAACAGTGCTGTCAAACTCATGGCCCACAGGGCAGAGGTGGTATTTAGCAGGTTCTGACCAGTTCTAGAGAACTGATAACAGAAATTTTGAGTAGTTTGGAGAACCGGTGGTAATCTTCCCCCAGGAGTGGGGAGGTAATGAAGATTTTACAGTATCCTTCCCCTGCCATGCCCACCAGGCCACACCCACCAAGCCATGCCCACAGAACTGGTAGTAAAAAAATTTGAATCCCAGCAGTACTGCAGGGGTGCTTAGATCTGGCCCGTGGGGCTGTCCTGGAAACAATGAGGGACCGACCTGCAGTGCCTCTGCCAGTGAAAATGGAGCTTGGGAGGACCGCAGGTGCGATTGCCTCTTGCAACCCTCTGCAGCTTTCCCGAGCTCCATTTTTGCTGGCAGAGCACTTGGGCCACCACAGGCATCCCCGACATGAGTGACATTGAACTGGCCACACCCACCATGGCCATGCCCAACCCAGCCCCCTGAGGTCAAACACAACTCTGATCTCAATGAAACCAGATTTGAAACCTCAGCTGTATAACAAGCTTCCTCCCATTACTTCTTCTCCTGCCCATTGGTGCCATAGAAAATTGGTCAATCGCCTCTTCTTTGTGACAGCACCTCAAATACTGGAAGACAGCTATCATGTCCTCTAACTAATTATTCTCTTTGATAGGCTGGGCATAACTAGGTCCTTCAATCATTCGTCATAAGATTTAGCTTCCAGATCCTTAATCATCTTTGTTGCTCTGTTCTATACACTTTGGGAAAGACTTCTATATTATTTGGAATATGAAAAAGCAGCACTCCCAAGTAGAAATATCAAGTGTTGACAGGTGTGATTGAGACTCTGAAGAGTTCTTGATTGTGTACATTTCCTCTAATATTTTTAGTAGGGAAGGTTTTGCTTTTTATTTCCTTCCAGAATCTTTGCAGAGGTTTCCAAGATTGACAGTTCATTATTACTGAGATTAAGAAGTATAAAATAATATTCTATATTTATTCCTTTAAAATGAAATCAAATAAGTGGGGCACAGTGGCTTTCCCCTGAATCACTCTTAAGGTGATCTTATTTTAGTTCCATCTTCACCAGTGTAACAGTTATACTGGTGAGATTTTTCACCTAAGCATTTGAGGTGCTCCAAATGGTGATTCTCAAGTGATAGCATATCTACATATACTGCTAATATAGGCTACTAATGTAGTGGTAGTATTGCTATATCTGATCTGCAAAATACAGGTGACCAGCAAAATGTTTTCGTCAATAAACCTCTTTGCAAGCATTTAATTTAGATTTGTATAGTCAGATATGCCAATCATAATAAAGGAACTTCTTCCAAACTCAATAGTTGAAGAGTAGATTATCTTTTGGGCATGATGACTACTATCTTGTGTAACCTACTAAAGCCAATTAATAAAAATGGCAAAATAAATGTAACATTTTCATATTCACTCCCTCAATACACTATTGTTTCTTCCCTTTTATGTATTACCTCTTTGAAGCCGAACGGGTTTTTCCTTTTCCATCCAAAAGATAGAAACACATTTTTAATTTTTTCAGTAGTTTCATTTAGAACAACTTGACATATGGAGACCTCATGAATATGGCAGGGATTAAAAAAGGCAATAGAAATCAGACTTTCTGTCAAAATTTGGTGATGAATCTAGTTGTAACAAAAAAAAAGTTACAGGGAGATGAATGAATCTGCAGCTTATGGATTGTCTATTTCTGCCAATCAGTCAACAGTCAACACTTCACCAACTGATTGGTACTTCACTAACCAACAGTACTTTACCAGCAGATAACAGACAAATGATCATGGGCATGGCTTAAATATGAATCTGTAATATAAATTCAAATTCTATAAATATGTCTGCTAAAACTTATTAAACATACATAACATGGCTTTTTACTCAGCCATGTTTTTCTCTTCATGCCTGTAAAAAAACAAGTTGTTTGTCTTCATTTATATACCATAAACCAGTGGTGGGATTCAAAAATATTTACTACAGGTTCTGTGTGCACGGCTTGGTGGGTGTGGTGTGGCTTGGTGGGCATGGCAGGGAAAAGATACTGTAAAATCTCCATTCCCACCCACTCCAGGGGAAGGTTACTGCAAAATCCCATTTCCTCCCCACTCCACTAACCTGCTTTCCAACTCTGTTCTCCTGTGCAGGCAACAAAAGAAGACCCAGCTGATCAGCTGGGACTCGGGAGGCAGAGAATAGATGGGGGCGGGACCAATCAGAGGTGGTATTTGCTGGTTCTCCAAACTACTCAAAATTTCTGCTATCAGTTCTCCAGAAGAACCTGCTGAATACCACCTCTGCCATAAACCCTTTTTAATGTCCATTTTTCTATTCAATATTTGAATATTATATAAACTGAATAAAATAACTATTTCCAGGATATAAAAAATTACTTTCATTAGCATCTGAACTTTACCTCCTTTTTATTTAAACAAAAAGGACAATATTACAATTTTGGGGGCTATTTCCCCATAGTTGCTTTATGTTAATCAAAAAGTAAGTACTCTCAGGGGGCTTCTGGTTTGAGATTCTCTGGTGACAGACCGAAATCCACGATCGTGCACAGTTTTGATCTGTGCTTGCCACTGGAGCACCCCGAGCCAGCTGGTTTCAGGGCTAAGTCACCCCATAGAGGTGGTGAAGAGGGGGGAAACTTCCAGCAGGGTCGAGGAGAGTTGTATCTCTCCTCCCCAGCTGGCCATTACTCCCTTTCATGAAGGCAGTTGCAGTGGTGGTCAGAAATGGCCACCTCAAAGAAGAACTCGACCAGAAAAGAATGTGCAGGAGGAAGAAGAGAAAGTTTTTGGCTGACCAGGTCAAACTGAAAAAGCAATAACATAAGGTACCGTGGAATTTGAATTATAAAGAATAACATTGGTCCCAAAGAAGACTTTGAAGCGGCAAATGAGAGAGAGAAGGGAAAGGATTTGGGTTTTTTTCTTTTCTTCCCTATATTGACAACTAAGAGATTTAAGCAAGAAATCAGAAAAAATCCACTTTGACATTAACAGATATTTAAGCTGAATATAAAATGTCAAAGGGATAATAAAGATTTCTGGATTCTCAAAAACTTTTAAAAGAAGGAAAAAAAACAAAAGGGTGGGATCTGGAAAAATGGAGGAGACCACCTGGAAGTGAAAGGAATTAACAGTAAAACTTTAACAAGATTCCTAAAATATACATTTTAACTGAAACTTTGTAACAAGATAATCGAACCCCAGGAAGAGAAAGTGGAAAAAAGAAGCAAGAAGAAACAGCTTTGGATTATTTGGATTACTTGGTGATTTTTGAATTTTTGGCTATTGGATCTAAAGGGCTAAAATTAATCGTGTGGTTGTTTAAAAGTTTTTAAAATGGTATCACTCTTGGAAGAATTGAGAATGGAACTTAAAAAACAGAAAAAAATGCACAAGAAGGAAGAGGTTCTTTTGGCTTCATATTTCAATTTTTAGAAATGGAGATCCTGAACTATGAGAAACAACAAGAAATGCCTGTAGAACAAGAAGGACGTGACAAAGAAGAAGCCATCTTCAATGACCAAGTATTTCTATGTGGGGAAAAGAAAGGAAAGTGGGAAAGAGTGTGAAAAACTTAAGATTTGAAAAAACAGCCCCAAAAAAGAATAGTTTGAAAAGTAATTACAATATTAGGAAGAAACAGAAGAGAGGATTACAGAAGAGAGAATCAGAATTAGAGAGAGAAGGGGTCAAAAAGGGAAGGGAGAAGAAGAAGGGGAAGAGGGAAAGGAAAAGAAATTATAAAGGACAGAACCAGGAGATAGAGAAACAGGGAAAACGTACAAGACACAGATAATGGGTGAAAACTTAATTGAAAGGGGGATTCTGCAAGGTTACATAAGATAGTACTGTTGTATTAGAAATAGAAATGAACTTTGAAAATATGAAACAAGTGTGATTAAAATGATAGATAAAATACACATTGTAATGTAATGGAATGTTTAATAAATAAATGAAATAAAGAGAATGAGGAAATGGAATGAGGAAAGGAGGGGAACATTTTAATTATCATTAATGTGTTATAAAAATTTAAGTGAAGAGGAATATGAAAGAAATATGAAAAAAATTATGGAAATATTATAAGTGTTTCTAGAAGCATGATATCCTATTGAAAAGAAATGTTAAAGAGGTTAAAGATTATAACTAACATTAATGATAGAGCTGAATTGGAATAGAATAAGTATTTTATTTATTATTGTTGTATGTATACTTTTTCTTTAAGCACTTCGTACTTATTTTAAGAATGTACCAAGCAGAATTCGACTGGAAGTTATGTGTTATATTGAATGTTATAATTGTAAAGGCATAAATTGAAGTTTAAATAAGAGTTGAAGGGGTAAAAATTAAAAGATGTAAAGGTGTCATACTCCAATCAGTAACTACAGGGAAAAATTTTGTTTAATGACAAAAGAAAATATGAAATTGAAACAGGACAGACAAAAGTATAAATATAATGATTAGAAAGATATTGAAACTTAGAAAAAGATATATATAATTGAATTTAGAAAGGAATGAGATAATTAAAAGTAAGATTGAGAAAAACTAAGAGAAGGGAAAAATTATTGAGAAAATGTTAAAATAGTAATAAGATATGGAATAGAACACAAAATGAATATGAAATTGAAATTGTGTCTGTATGGAGAAGTGATAACTCGGGACCATGCTATTCTCAAAAAAAAAGAAATTTTACTTGTATTATGTTTTGTGAAAACCCAAATAAAATTTTTTATATACAGCGATCGTTGTGGACCCAAGCCTGTAAAGGCCTGCCACCCGTCTGGCTAGAGCACCGCACCTAGCCAAAAGGTAGGTGTAACCAATCCCGTAGCTTTCCTGGTCCCCTAACCAGGCTACAAAACTTGCAGACCCTCGAACAGTCTCGTCGAACCCCCTCGTTTAGCCATTGAGAAAGCCAATAAATAAATATAAAAAAGTAAGTACTCTCAGAAATAGCGGTAGTGCTTGAATTGATTGATAGCAGTGCTTGAATCAGAACAATTCTGGACAATGTTTGTCCATGCAAACATTGTCCAATTCTGGACAATGTTTGTCCATAATTATTTTCTGCTTGGATATAATATTACAGACATAAAATCATGATAGTGTCTTTATTTATATGGTATTCATGTTCATCTTTTTTTTTTCTAATGAGAAATTCAGAGGTAAAGACTTTGCAAAACAATTATCCAGATTTTTTTGAGTAGGCAAAGAGAAACAAGGGCTCTAAATAACAAATTTAAAATACCAACACATAGCATAAATCTCCAGGGAAAAGTTGAGAGATTTCTTTTGGCAAGTTCTTCTTCTACTTATTATTTAATTTTCTGTTCCCTGAAGCATGACTATATGAGAAAATTCTCAAATTTCCATCAGAGAGAATAAAGTTTTAAAACTGAAACTTGGCAACTATTTGTTCAAATTTCTTGTATGATACTTGTACACTAATAAATGTAAAAATATTTGAGACTGGAACTATAATTAGGAATTTGAAAAGTAACAACAGAATGTGAAATGGAATGATAGAAAGTTCCAGCATACATGTATATCCAAGGATACCTTTCTCTATTGTATCCATAGACATAGCTTTAAGGAAACTTGTTAGGAATAAAAAACGACAAATCATATCAACCAATTTACAGGTTGTCCTTGTTTAATGACCGATTGCTTAGTGACCATTTTAAGCTATGACAGATCTCCTCATAGCTACTTACAATCAGTTTTCAAAGTTCTGATGACTGCTTCCCCCATTAGGATGTACCAAATTTTTCAACTTTCAATTTCTAAACATTAGGGGTATTTAAAAGTTTTGATACACCTTGGGGATTGTAAAGATAGTTTGGTTACTTTACTATAATTTAGATGTGCTTGTTAAATAACTACATAATTATCATAACTTTAACATTTTGTTTGTTTTATTTGTTCCCAATTTTCATGTGATCATTTCTGGCACTTGAAACCCAGCTCTTATTTATGGTTGTTTGCAGCATCCTATAGTTACCTGATCACAATTTTTGGTGAGTTTTTTTTTGCCGGTTTCTAACAAAACTGTTTTGGCTGAGTTTCTGGCAAAAACACCCATTGTGGAAAATGGATTCATTTAACAGGCTCTAATTTGCTTAACAACCACCATGAACATAATTCCAGGCTCAGTTACATATGAAAATTGCCAAACATAGTCAATATCATAATTTCTAGAAACAATTTAAAAATACGTGCAATTTGTAAGAAGGAAAATATCTGTATGTTTGAGACACAATTATTGTTAATAAATAGTAATTAGTCAACTGATTTTCATACATTTCAATTTAAGGAATATAGATTTCTTTAATCTATATAACATACTAATTGTTATAATTTGTTTTGTAAATTCCCTTCACAATATTAAAATTAAAGCTCTTTCTGGAGGGAAAAGCTCATAAAAAGTACAGGCAAGGGACAATATTTCTTCACTGATATTGATATGTTTAATATCAACTGAATAGCTTTGATCTCCCAATTTGGCCTGTCCTTTCTAGGGGTTTTGTAAGCAATCAATCAAGGCTATTTACAAAAGCAAAGACAATTGTTTGAATGTTTATATTCATGTTCAAGATAAGCAGGCAGTGTTTGCTTCAGGCTTTCAATCCATCTTTGCACCATTGGAAATACTAGCCATCTTAAGGACCTAAACTAACTACAAGAAACCTGGAAAAGAACAATGGGTTTTAACATCATGGCTTGCAAGATTTCCTGCCCAAAATTATTTATATTATTTACTTTCCAGATATGGGAATGGCCTTCAGATCAAAGATCAGTTCTTTTGGAACCAAATTACAGAATGTTGCTGCAACATCTTTTCAAGAACTTGTTATTGAACAAGTTATTGTTGATATAAATATTAACAGGTGCTTCTCCATTCAGTTTATTCATATTTCAAATAAAAACTACAATAACTTTCAAAAAGTTTATGCTGTGAAAAGCATGAAAATATTCCACAGATGTGAAGCAACTTGTTACCCTTGTTGATACTTTGTAGAACTGACATCATTTCTATTGAATACTTTTTACCATATTTGTCAGAATAAAGTACAAGGAAACAGATAAGAAATTGATATTGTCAGCTTTTAAATTCAGCTGCCACATTTTTTTAAGACAGTGGAGGAGTTGAAAAGTTCAAGGTTATTCTGTATGGCATATTAGGAAATTCCAGTGGCAGTTAATTGGTTCTCGTGATTTATGAAGTGTAGAAGTGGGAGGAGAGAAGGGAGGAGAGAAGGTGGATTCTGTGTAACACGTGAAAAATTTTCACTTTGGGAAATTGCCTTTGACATGTCAGATCTGTTTCTAAATAAATCAATTGGAGAGAAAATGTCTTGGAGTGATTGATATCATGGATACTTTCTGGATGCCTTACATTTATTTCCCAAAGTCACTTTTTATTTTTATTTTTATTTTTAAACAAGTTTTATTAATTTTCAAAACACACAAGTCATCATTTTCCATTACATGTTTAAACCTTTTTCCATTATAAATTTAACAAGTCAGGTAAACTATAATTCTATTTTAAACCATTTCCATATAAACATACAAAAACCTCTTATCCAATTTCCCTTTATTTCTCTTCACTCTTATTCAATTTTATTATTATTATTTCATCTACTTCTTTCTGACTTAGTTACCATTATTCTCATTCTATATTTCTACAAGGTTTTATTAATTTCCCCCAAAAAACAACATAATCACACAACACACAAAACATATAAAAGATCTTTTTGGAAAGTAACTTGAACCCAGGTATCTCTCTTTTCATGGACTTCAATTATATTCAGGCTCATCTTACATATCATTACTTATTTTATTTACCATTCTAAGTCTTCTATACTAACTTCTCCACATATTTCACTCTTCTTGATTCTATCTTAATTAATCATCTTAATTTGAGTCATTATATTTATATCTTTTGTCCATTCTCTATTATACCTTTATCTCATTCCTTTTAAAAAGAAAGAAATTTCTCCTGAAATCACTAATCAGAGTATGATGCCTTTCTATCTCCCCACTAAATTAATCAAATTAATCTTTAAAATACTCAATCCGATTTTGCTTGGTACATTCTAACTGAATAATACATCTAAAACAATTAAATACATAGTTAAGCAATAGATTTAAATATTAAAAACAAAATACTATAATGAAAGTTTTATAATAACATCAATACCATAATCTTAATAAACTCTTTAATTAAAGTTTAATATTCTAAATCTCCCTCATATAATATTTTCAAACCAATCATTATTAACATTCCAACATTTTAATCTCTTATCAACTCTCAAGCCATTTAAATTTTCTATTTCTGATACAATACTACAATGTCATCTTATGTACCTTGCAAAATCTCTTTGAAGAAATTATACTTATCCTTTATCCCTAAAAAAAATTCTATTTTCTCATTTAATTTCAAAACTTTGTAACTTTTCTCCACCTTTTCTCTTTCTTTCTTCCCCCAACAAACCTTTCTAGCCCCCTTCTAGCCCCCTTCTTCTAGCCTCTGCCTTACTGGCTTCCCTTCTCTGTCGCATTCCTCTTCCCTTTTGTTTACCATCCTTATATTGATTTTGCACCTTGTTTTTCCCTTTCTTAAATGTTTTTTAAATCTTAAGTCCTTTATTTCTCTTCTTTTTCCTCTTCCTTCCCTCTTGGTCGAGTTCTGAGATTTATTAAAGATGGCTTCCTTTCTTTGTTCTTCTTCTGCTGTCTTCATCTGTTGCAATGTTTGTTGATAATTAATAAGCGCCATTTCTAAAAAAAAGGAAGGCTTCTTTCAAACCAGCTTTACCATTTTGTTTTGCTTGTTCATAGTCTTTTCTCAGTTCCTCGATAGAAGAAGCCATTATAAATCTTTTCTTTTCTTTTCTCTTACAACAGCCAAAATATTCCAAAGGAAAAATAAGACAATCCCAAAGTTCTCAGTCAGTCCAAACCAAGACAGAGTTCCCACTCTCTCCTCCTGGGGTAGTATCAATTAAAGAAAAGGAAAGTCCAAATCTGTTTCTTAAAGTCTTATTACAATATATTTTAGTCTTTCAATCCTTAAGGCATCTCCTCCAACAAAGTCTCAGCATACAATTTTTTTTTTTTTAAGTCCTCTCTTTTCCCACTCATTGCTTAGAGCCAGTTTTCACCTAAAAAAATAGGTTTCTTAATGTTCACTTTTATTCCGTAAAAAAGAGGGTAAGCTATCCTTTCAGCACCATTAAACTGCCGCTTTTTTCCTCTTCTCGAAGGTATCATTCAGAAAGTCATACTTTTCAGGAATTTTGTTAAATATGTCTTAGAGTCCTAGGAACCAAGAAAGACTTTCTCCTCTCAATCACTTTCTCCACTTCCTCCTGTGCATTCTTACCCGGCTGCCAGCTTCTTTGTGGCGGCCATTACGGACCGCCGCTGCACCGTCCTGGGAAAAGGGGGTTCTGCCGGCCGGGGAGGGGGTCTGCAACACCCCAAACCCTTCTCCGGATCCCCTACTCTTCAGCTGCCCCTGCAGGGCAGCCTAGCTCCGCACCCGTCTGGGTCGGAGCCCCAAAATGGCTAGCGCGACAGGGATCGCGCAGCTCGCAAATCCCTGCCACTCGCGAAGCCGACAAACCGGAAACCCCTCACTTTTTATTTTTTGAAAGGGTTGGCTGATACCCTGAAGCTCTTTTCCCAGAAATGGAGAGAGAATCAGCCGAAGTTGGAGATGTGCAGGGGGGAACGTGTGGGGGCCCTCCCTCCAGACCATTAATTGAACCTGCCAACCCTTGTTTGGAGGAGATGATGGATGCTTTCAGGATGGCAGTAGGAGAAAGAGATTTGGGAGCTATACCAAAGCGTTTCAACTCAAGCAGTGGTTATAACCCAGATGTAACCGAGCTGTCTGAAGAGAAATCTTTCTCTAGCCCCAGGCATATGGCTATTCTGTCAGATTGAACGGAAGAGAGACAATTCGGGTCGGATTTCTCTCAAGAAGACAACCCCCAGATTATTCCTGGAAGTCCATCAAGGGCAGATTTACATCAACAGTTCCAGAATTTAAAGGTGACAGGTTTGGTCTCACAGTCTGTTTAGACAGGTGGAAGCTTGAGACCACCCATATTCACTTCCCCAAGTATCGTGAGGAATGAGGAGACTATACAGATGCCAGTTGGTGGAAGCCAGAAAGAAGCATCAACTGACAGAGCAATGTTGCAGCCCCCAAGCAATCCTCTCATTTTCCAGAAGGAATTTTGCCCCCTGCAGAGTATCCCTCCAGGATGGGGATTATATCCAGGCCGGGGTGGATTCAATGCCAATGGCAGCCAGCACCAACACAGCCTTAGACTGAAGGGGGGTTGCCCAGACAGCAGCCACTTCCCCTCCACCCGACCAGGGAACCAAGCCACACCCATCTTCCTCCTGGCAACCACAAATGCAGCCCCAACTGGCAGTGAGGCCACAGGGACCCCTATTCCAGAGAGGCACCACCCAATCAGGATACAGGGGGCCTACCCAGCCTATGTACACCACCAGGCCAGTTCCTTTCATTCCAGTACAATCTGCAGGGGCCTGGCCTGTGCCACCTCTGCAACCATGATCCAGGCTGGACCAAATACCCTTTAAGGCCATATTTGATGGCTGCCATGAACATTTCAATTACTTCCTCACTTGAATCCAATCACATATAGAACAATTTGGAGATCAATACACCACAGAGCGCGATTTGGTTATGGCCATAACAAATGGGATGAATGAAGGGGATACTTCAGACTGGGTGGCCCAACTACACGATGAACACGCCCCCGAATTATACGATATAAATGGATTTATTCAATTATTAAGACTCAGATTTGAAAATCCAGACAGGATAGCAGAGAATGAAGAGAAGTTAATGGAAATGAGACAAGGCAAGCGACCCTTGTCAAAAGTCATTTGGGACTTTAGAAGGGTTGCAAGCCACTTCAGGGATTGGCCTGAAAGAATGACTTTACACTATTTTTAAAAAAAGCCAGTAAAAAAGTAAAGAAGGCCTGTGAAATTAGGGGAATCCCAGAAACCTTACAATCATGGTATGTCACATCCCTCAGCTTAGATCACAGCATCAACCCACACAGGAAACCCCTTCTGGCAGCCCCGACTAAGAGAATTGTGGTGAGGAGACCACTGACCAGACCAGCCAAAACTGCTCATACCCGACCCACCAGGGTGCTGAAATGTTACTGATGTGGCCAAGCCAGTCATAGGGCAGCAGACTATCTGGCCCTTGCTCCTGTACCAGAAGCTCCACAGTTGAAGCCTAATACAACTGTTAGAGGTTGGAAGAATCAAGGAAGACCTCTTGGTAGGGGCGGGTTCACCAAACACAGCTGGGAAAGCCCCCTCTGCACAGATGGGAGCAATGGACCACCGGACTGACACCACGTCCCCGAGAACCCAACCCCATGGTGAGTGATTCCCATCATACCTTTTACAGTTAAGGTCAAGTTCGTGGTACCAAACACAGGGGAGGCCAGGGAGTTAGAAACTGTCATTGATACTGGGTGTTCTAGATGTCTTATCAGACTCCCCATCATTGAACAATTGGGCATAAAGACTAACCCACTAAAACGCCCAATCAGATTTGAAAAAGTGGATGGAACCTTAATTGGGGTGGCCCCAGCCACATAAATGACAGAATTAATCAAGATGGAATTAGGGCCCCATCACGTACTCATACGCTTCATAGTTGCCCCCAAGATGTCAGAATCAATCATACTGGGACTTGCTTGGTTAGACAAATGGACCCCAACGATCAAATGGGAGGATGGATTCAGAAAAATCCTCATTGGACCGGGCCCATTGTCCCCTCTTCCACCCACTACAAAGCCACCAGTCATCTTGAACCCAGAGCCTGAGTCAGCATCCATGGCATCCCACCTTCTCCCAGATAACCCCCAGGTACCCAACCAATACAAAGACTTGGCTGAAGCATTCAGTGAAGAAGAGTGTAATGTTTACTTCCCCATCGAGCCACTGATTGCGCCATAGAATTAGAGCCCAGGGCAAAATTACCTAAACCAAAGATGTATTCCATGATGCCTGCTGAAATGACCGAATGAAGGAAATACATCACCAGCAATTTGACATGAGGTTTTATTGAGCCTGCCAAATCAAGATTAGCTGCCCCCATATTGTTCAAGGAGAAGAAAGATGGCACGTTGATATTGTGTGTTGACTTTAGAGGCATGAACGCCGTATTTGTCAAAAACATATATCCTCTCTCTCTTATGAAGGACTTATTGAACCACCTGTCGAAGGGCAAAGTATTCACCAAGCTAGATTTCAGGGAAGCTTACTACCAGGTCTGCATTAAAGAGGGAGATGAGTGGAAAACTGCTTTTAACTGCCCTCTGGGTAGCTTCCAATTCAAAGTCATGCCTTTCAGACTTCAGGGGGCTCCTGCAGTGTTTATGCAGCTCATCAATGAGGTGCTACACCCGCACCTTTACCGGGGGGTCCTCGTGTACCTGATTGACATCATTATCTTCAGCGAAACCATGGAAAAACATGTTCAATTGGTCCGACAAGTTCTAGAAAAACTTCTAGCCGCCAAGTTATATGTGAAACTCTCAAAATGCGAATTCCACAAGGAGTCACTGGACTACTTAGGCTACCGAATATCCAACCTGGGGATTGAAATGGACCCTAGAAAGGTGAAAGCGGTGCTGGACTGGCAATCTCCCAGATCCTGAAAACAACTTTAAAGTTTCTTGTGGTTTGCCAACTTCTATAGACAATTCATTCTGTCCTTTTCTGAAGTTGACCTCCCATTGACAGAGCTATTAAAAACGGGCCCGTCACCCACCAAACTGGCTTGGACTATGGACTGTCAGAAAGCTTTTGAGGCCTTAAAATGCCTCTTCACAGCTGAGCCCATCCTCCAGCACCCAGACACGACCAAGCCTTTTATTGTCCAAATGGATGCAAGTGATGTAGCGGTGACAGCTGTTTTGCTGCAAAAGGACTCTCAAGGCTGACTGATGCCTTGCGCTTATGTGTCCCAAAAGCTGACAGACACAGAGTGAAGGTGGGTGGTCTGGGAGAAAGAAGCATTCGCCATACGATGGGCTTTGTTTACTTGGAGGCATTTTCTAGAAGGGGCGCCAGAGGCCTTTGAGGTATGGACTGATCATAAGAACCTCGAGGCTCTAAAGACCCCTAGGAGATTATCACCCAAACACATCCGCTGGGCTCAATATTTCAAGCAATTCAATTTCAACATTAAATATATCCCTGGAGGGAAAAACGTACTGGCGGACACTCTGTCCAGAAAACCTCAGTTTGACAGCCACCGAGAAGAAATAGTACAAGCCTTAATTTCAGAAGCTCAATCGGCAGGCCAAGTGACCACTCAAGCCCAAGCCAACCACAACCCCAAACACCTGGAAGATAAGCTGACTGCAGAACTGAAAACAGCCCTATTGATTGATCCTTGGTTCCTGGACCATCAAACCAAGTTGACAATGAATGATGGACTAGCTTGGAAAGGGACTAAGCTTTATGTACCCACAACCCTAAGACTACTGGTACTAAAGTGTAGCCACGACTCCCAGCTGGGAGGCCACTTCAGATTCCTAAAAACTCTACATTTACTGAGAAGACAGTTCTGGTGGCCAAAATTGAAATCTGATGTCGAGAACTATGTAAAAAGTTGCTCAATTTGTGCCACAATGAAACACCAAACTGGAAAACCCCCTAGCCTCCTGCAACAAGTCGCTGAACCAACCCAACCTTGGGAAGAGATCGCAATGGACTTTATTGTTGAATTACCTAAGAGTGAAGGGAATATCATCATTTGGACTATAATTGATTTATTCTCTAAATAGGCCCATTTTATAGCCTGCAAAGGACTTCCATCTGCGAAAAAACTTGCAAAGCTGTTCATGAAACATATCTATAGACTACATGGAGTACCTCGTAGAATAATATCAGACAGAGGGAAATTACCACAAAATTTTGGAGGGAATTTCTGAAATCCATTGGTTCCTCTCAAGGGTTATCCTCAGCTTTCCATCCTGCTTGTAACGGAGCAGTGGAGAGGGCTAATGCCATGATTGAACAATACATTAGATGCTTTGTAAATTATCAACAAGAAAATTGGGCTGAGTTATTACCTTTTGCAGAGGTTGCTTACAATAATGCAGTACATAGCAGCACGGGATTGACTCCATTCCAAATCAACACTGGAATGGATTTTGTTCTGATGCCAGACAACCTCCCTCATCCATGTCCCTAACAGAATGGATGAACTCGTTAAAGAAAGGGTGGGAAGATACAAAAAAGGCTTTGACCGAAGCTGCAAAAAATTATAAAAAACAGGTGGATAAGCATAGATCCCTTCAACCACCTTTTAAAATAGGGGACAAAGTATATTTGTCGACCAAGTATCTTAGCTTGAAACTGCCCAGTAAGAAGCTGGGTCCAAAATTCTTGGGTCCATTCCCAATTTCAAAGATAATCAATCCTGTCACTGTCCAATTAAGTCTTCCTCAAATATTGGGGAAAATTCATCCAGTATTCCATTGTAGTTTACTAAAACCAGCTACTACATCAATGATACCACTGCCAATCGCTCCCCCTACACCGTTAATGGTACAGGGGGAAACACATTATGAGATTCAAAAAAATCTCGATTCTAGATTACACCGTGGCCGATTGCAATATTTGGTCTTATGGAAAGGATACCTTCTCTCAGATGCTAGTTAGGTAAAGAGTTGGGATGTTGATGCTGATCAATTGGTTAACCAATTCCATAAGGATTTTCCACACAAACCGAAGGGTCCTCATGGAGGGGGGCAAGGGGGTTAAGGACAATGTGTTAACCCCTGTATCTGGTTTTTTTTTTATTTTCTTTTAGGAGGATGAGTTTTCAAGGGGAGACTCCTGTCAGCTTTTAAATTCAGCTGCTACATTTTTTTAAGACAGTTGGAGGAGTTGAAAAGTTCAAGGTTATTCTGTATTGCGTATTAGGAAATTCCAGTGGCAGTTAATTGGTTCTCGTGATTTATGAAGTGTAGAAGTGGGAAGATAGAAGGGAGGAGAGAAGGTGGATTCTGTGTAACGGGTGCAAATTTTTCACTTTGGGAAATTGCCTTTGACATGCTAGATCTGCTTCTAAATAAATCAGTTGGAGAGAAAATGTCTTGGAGTGATTGATATCATGGATACTTTCTGGATGCCTTATGGATATCTTATGGAACTTTCCATAATTTGTTATTCAGGCTTATCTTTTCATCCTCAACTCAAGTTCTGAAAGGGGACTGCCTGGTACTCCAGGTTTCTCCTGCCTGGCAAAGCTATTACAGGTAGTCCTCAGCTTATGACTACAATTAGAACCAGAACTTCTGTCACTAATCAAGGCAATCAATAAGTGAGTAGCACCTGATTTTACAACCTTTTTTGCCCATGGTCCATAAGTAAACTATGCAGTTTTTAAGTAAATCCAGCTTCCCTCATTGTCTTTTCTTGTTGGTAACTCCATGGAAAGTTCTCAAACAGCAATTGCATGACCCCAGAACACTGCAACCACAGCAAATACATTCTAGTTGCCAAGTGGCTAAATTGTGATCATGTGATGATGGAGATACTGCAACAATCATAAGTGCTAGAACCATTCATAACTCACTGTTTTCAGCCCAGTCATAACTTTGAATATTGATTCAACAAGGACTCTTTATATATTGTGTATTCCTTGATGGATCTTTCATAAACATTCACAAAATACAGTACATGATTATCAAGTATATTATAAGTAATATACTGGGTTGAGTTTCTATTTTTAAAAACACAGTTTTTATTTTGACAAGTAACTACAGGTCCTATTTTCAAAAGTATGCACATCTAGCTATAACGGAATGCAAGCATTATGAGATTTTTCCACCCCCTAAATCCAAATTAAAATAAAACACCTTCACTTTGAAAATAAAATAATATAAATTATCCCTGGCTCTTAAAACAAAATAACAAGTCTGAGTCAGGATCATTTTCTTTAAAAGCTTAACATCAAGTAAAAATATAAAGTTATGCAACTCATTAGTACTGGTGATTCAGCTGAGCAAAGCTTCTAAGCATTTCAAAGTGTTTCAATTATTTGATACATTTTCCTGTTATTTCTTGCTTTGTGAAGGTCACCCCCACCTGAGCTTTATTGGTATGTCCTAGGAGGAAAAAAATGAATATTCTGGAGAACACTAAAACAGGGATCCTCAATCCCTGGGCTGCAGCCCACTTCTGGACCTTGAGACCTTCAGAACTGGGTTGAGGAACTGAGGGTGACCTATCCCCTCTCCCCCACCTCCAGCCAGTGTGCTAAGGCAGAAAGCTGAGGAACTGTGCAAACATTCCTTGACTGGAATACTGAGTGTTGCACATACCTGGCTTTCCACTGGCAATATAGGCTATCTCACATATTTGTGCCACCAAGTTACAGGGAACTTTTACAATAATGTGAACAGTATCAAATTGCTGCTGGAGAAGCAGGAGGTGGTGAGCCTTCTTGGCATTGACTTTTCAGGTAAATTGGTCAAATTTCACCTACTTCTTGCTTGATCATCTGGCTTAATAGCAGATAACGATGAGGCTGCCAGTGAGATATTACCTCACAAGTGGTATTGCTCCTCAGGCATCCTTGATGCCACTGAATTCAGATATGTAGCAATGAATCTGAGCTTCTTTGTGCCCCACTCCATTTCAGGTCTTTGCCCAGGGTTTGGCAAAGAGATTGAGGTTGCTTAAAGAGGCTTCAGGAAGAGGCCCAATGCATGTTGGTAATGTATGTCCCAAAGGTGCTTTTTCAAAAAGCAATTGGAGTTTGTTTTTCCATGAAGACATTTTGCTTCTCATCCAATAAAATCCTCGCAGTCATCTTGTCCTTAGCTTCAAAGAGCTCAGTAAAAGTACTAAGGACCGCAAGACTGCAAGGGATATAAATTCTTCCATTCTCCACTATTCAACCAGAAGTGAAGAAACTGAAGGTCTTGTCTTCAAGGAAAAACAAAAAAAGTTCAGTTGCCTTTTAGAAAAAGCACCTTTGGGAATTTTTTTCTGGAACTTTGATTCAATATCAGGTGTTGCAGAATCTGGCAATGCTTGCTAAGGAACACCTTTCGTTCTCTAAAACTTTTCATCGGTAAGTGGTATGATGAAATGGCTAATGGAGGAGTCAATATTCTCGAAAATCGACTTCTTATTTCTGGATATCCCAGATTTTAGCGCTAGTATCTTCACTCTGTTTCATGATGCTACTGCTACTTTTCTACTTCCCCTACTCAATACAAGTCTTGGAAACAAAGTTATTCATTTATTTGGCAGTTTTCTTCAAAGAGTTTCTTAACAAGTTAATTTGCCATAAGGCAGATTTTGGCACAGGTTTTTTTGAGACGCAACAGCCTCACTTCTTCCCCTTTGTAATAGTCTAATTATTAGGCTTTAGTAAGAGTCAATGCTTTATTATCCAACTCTTTGACAATACTTCCCTAATATTAACTGGTAAATGTCACTGTGCAATTTTTGGTTTCACAATGCAATTGATTAAGATTTACAGATCACTATCCTCTGCTCCTAGACCATCAAGTCCAATTATGGATGTCTGAACAATTTTCTGGAGGATTGCAGAGAAAAACAAAAACTGTAATTGCAATGCAGAAAATGACATGTCACAGATGGTATTTTAGGCCACCAACATAAAGGATTTAGAGAAATCTAAATTTAATTAGGTTAATTATTAGACTACTGTGTTATATTTTGATGCCACCCAGAATGTCTATGTAACTTATTTCCTCTAACAAGGCACTTTTTTAAAAAATTTCCATCCTCATCCTGATTTAGTTTTTTTTCCCCAGCAATTTTCCATTCCTTTTGTTTTCTAAACCAGCCTTTCTCTTTTTCTGTTTCTTGCAGAAAATAGGATTTCTCAATTTCTCAATTGTTTACTTCATTCTCCTACCTAATTATATATTGCCTAATATATATTTGCTATAATAAATGTTGTTATAATCATCACTGTCATTATTGTCATCCTTTATTATATATGGGTAAGCATATGTTTTCTTTATTTGTATGTTAGCCACAGGAAAAAGATTTCATGGACATAGAAATAAACACCATAGGAATATTCTAAAATATCAATGATTGAGAAGGAATTGAATTGGCAGAGAATTATTGGGAGTACTGTGGAAATCAGCAAGACATTGCTGAAACATAAAAATATTTAAACTGAAATATCTATGAAATTTGGCAATGTTAGCTTATCTCAGCAATCTAACATTCATGCAATTTTCATTCTACTCATTAAAAATGAACCAAAAATATAAATATAAAAATATGCTGCTAGATATGGCTGTGTTTCCAGGAATTTTTCTGAATAATGCTGTAGAATTGGGAATGAAGAGAGTTGTTCCATGGCCAGCACAATTAAGAATCAGGCCTGATTGGTCTTGCAACATAGAATTCATGACTGATTTCTAGAACCATTCCTCTCTTATTCTGTAGAAGCAGATAGCATTGCAACGAAGCAATGGGGCGTGCAGTTTATTCAAAAACATGAAACATTGATATCTGTTCGCAGAAATTAGTTTTTGTCCATCTGCAGCAGCCCCACAGGAAGCTGCTTTATATCAAGGCAGGCACTTTTGCTGATCTCCAACACTAGCAGTGACTGATCAGGATATCAAAGATGTGGGTATCTCAATGGGGAATATAAGAGACTGAAACAAATATGTTGTTTTTAGGAAACTCGGGAGCTCTTTTTTTATTAAATGATGGTTCTTTCCTTATTACAAGAGCAACTTTTTGAGGCATAAGTCCTGAGTGCTATATTCCTTTTATTTGGGCTTACAGTTCAAAACAAGTCAAATAAATCCATTTTTACATTGCTTTTTTCCTAGCTGCAAAACTCAGCATGACAGTATGCACTGAACCAGATCCATCTACAACCTTGGACAATTATGCATCATTATAGTGCATTGTATATCTGCATGGATCTTCCACATGAATAAAATAATAATGACTTTGCAGAGGGAAGCAAAATGCTTCTTTTTTTTTAATAGTCTTACAACTAGAATTAATAAGAACAAAAAAGAATTAGTTTGCTAGGTCTCTCATTTTTCCTAAATGATATTTTCCTGTAAGAGTTCCTTCGTAGTCATTTATGATTGCTAAAAAGGAGAATGTACTACCTTTTTTAAAAAAATGTGCTTTTTTCAGATACTTTCACATTTTCATAATTCAATCTGGACTAATGTGTTATAATGTGATGAAAGCTTCATCACAATAATCTTGTTCCATTTAAATAATTTAATCTATCTAAATCGTAGTATAAAATTTTTATGTCTTATGTGTCCCTTATCGTTTCCTAACATTTACTTAAAATAATGTGTAGTTTGTGTGAAAACTTAAAAATACTCTTTTTAAAAAAATAAAAAAAAGAAAAAGAAAACTTTATGGAAAAAAAATGAATGACATAATAGTATTCTAAAATCATGATCAAGGTATGCATTAGAAAAAGGCAACTTGGCAAGATTGTAGTCTTAAAACTAAGGAGTACTACAGAAGAAGCAAAGAATACATAAATTTAGTGATATTAATGCAAACATGACTATTATTTTTCTACATCAAAATTTTTACAATACACCTTGTACAATGCCTCAACATTCCAAATCCCCCATCTCACCGTTTTCAGAACTCAAAGGCATATGCTATTATTTTGTTGAACAGTGTTTCAAATTATTTTTTCTTTTAAAAAAATCAATTCTTCAATATGGTAATTACTTTCTACAAAACTATTCATAATTTAACTATGAAAAATAACTAAATTTACTTCACCTGTATATTTTTTGTCACAGTCAACAAAGCACTAAAGGGGCAAATGAATATGTCATCTTATTTGGATTTTGGGAATGTATCTACCGTGTTTCTCATATAATAAGGCCGGGTCTTATTTTTTTGAGCCCGAAAAAATGGCTAGGCCGTCTTTTCGGGTGACTTAATTCCCCCTTGCATCTTTGGGCGGGTGGGCGGCGACGGCTTGGATGTTGACCTCGGCGTTGGTGAAGCACTTAGTATTGGGGTCAACACAGGCAGCACCATATCTGGGTGTGCAATAAAAGTACTTCCTAACGGCAAGACCCCCACCATTTCACCCCCATTTCGCATGTTTTAATATAGGCCTTAATTTGGGGAGGGGCTTAATTTCATTCATGCCTATAAAACATGCTGGGACTTCCTATTGGGGGAGGCCGTATTGTTGGAGAAACAGGGTATTAATGGAAGATAAAATATATACTTCAGGGTTGAACTGTTGAGCCCTTAGTGCTCTCTAAGCTTGCTTGAAGATGTTTCATTACCCAAGTAGGTCACATCACCAATGCTGATGTTGTTATTATTCGGTTACTGAAACATCTGCACACAAACAAACAAACTCAGAAAGTACCAAAGATTCCACAATGGACATATTAAATTGATTTGCTATATGAAAATATTTGTAAAAGAATATAAGTACAACTAATGTGTTTTATTTTAAAAAATAAATCCCATTGTAATTCCTTTAGCAACATTAAGTCTGTGCTCCTGATCAGAATATTTCAGTGAGACTTTTTTTAAAAAAATTACAATTTTAAGGAATTGTTTGCATATCTTATGTTAATGAAGATGAAAACTGGTCAAACAGGGAAAAAAGGATCCCAGTAGACTTTATAATTATACTAGCAAAATTCACCACCATCATCATTTTTACTATGCACATCTATTATTATCTATTTTTCTGTGCTCCAAACTTTTTATCAGAATCAAGCATTGGTAGTACATCTATACCATATGCAATAATGGCAAGTATGTACAGAATATGAAAAAAAATCCTTCATATTTGTCCATCGCTTCTATCAACAGTTTAATTTATAATTGCTTATATACAAAAGTATATTTGGAAGCATGTTTGATAAGTTTTCAAAGTGCCGATGCATTTCTAGAAGGAAATTTGAAAACTGTTGCTATATAATATTTAGACATCTTTAACAACTGATGTACAGTAGGACTGGTTATAAAATGCATTAAACCATTTTACAAATGACAAATTCCCCAATCAGTCCAGTTGAGATTGGTCAAAATATAATAAAGTTAGGTCGCTTGAGTAAGCATAATATCAAGAATGGCATTTAGCATTTTAATTTATTCTCCATCTTTACCATCTCTATAGTAAAGACTCAATGCCTGTAAAAACATCAAGTAATACTAGGAGTTTTCTTTAAAAGAAATAGAATATGGGGGCTACTTGTTCTGACAAATGGAAAAAGAAATCATTGCATTTTATTTAGTAATTAATATAAATTATATACAGTAGTTTCAAAGAAAAAAAGCAAAGTCTTTTTTAAATCAGTCACCTTTATTTTAACATCTATATGCAAAATCTCTTTAGCCAATCATTGTGATGTTCAGGTTATGAAACATTTGAATTTTCCTTATAATGAAATGCAAAATACTTTTGAGACTCAAGGCAAATCATCCAAAATTATTCTAATGGGACATTGAGAAGGAGCTGAAGGAATTATGCCATGCAGTACAAGCTAATTAACAAATTCAAGGCAATTTCAATTATTCCTTATGGGTAAGTTTATATAAACATTAAATATCAAAGAAACTTTCTCTGCACCTAAAGAATTATTATATAAGCTTTTTTAATGCATGAGCAATCAGCAAGTTCAACTTTTGAGTTTTGGATAATATGTACAAACTTTAGCTACATTTTTATATTTGAGTTTCTTTAAATATATCAAGAAACATATTTCTGAAGAACTGTTGTAAATTTAGCTATAGGTATTGATGACATTTACAATTACATTCAGGATTCTTCCATACAACTCTTATTATCACTTGATAGTTAAATGTCTTAAAAACATGTTAAAAATGGATTATCTCTAAAGAATATAATATGTTGATCAAGGGATTATTCTGAAGTGTTATACATATACATTATATGATTCAAAGAACCATTTATGCAAATAGGTTTTCTTAGTGATCTGTAACATTCAGTGTAGCTAATTTGTAATCAACAAAATAGGAAATAAGATCAAGAGAACTGATAAATGCATTGATAAGTATAAAACAACCAAGCCAGCCATGGGTATGATCAGCTAGGAAAATCTTGCCATTTTGGATGATGTTTAGCTAAGAAACCAAATAGATCTTAAAAGAGTGGCTCTTGTAGATTACCCCACACGATGAACTGGTTTTCATTCCTTCAATTTGTTTAAATTGCAATTGGTACATGGATCATTTTTTTCTATGTCAGACTGAAATTACCAATAAGCTGGCCACTTTCTTTACTATTAACATAATGGGCAGCAAATCCCATCGAAATTTAATACTTGAAAATATGGAAGAAAAAAACAATATCAAATGCCAAATCTATGCAATACATAGGCCCTCCATCTGTCACTTTGTTTGTTTGTTTATTTGTTTGTTTGTTATTTAGTTTTCCTACAGTGGCAGGGATGGGTAAATAATAAAACTGCCCAAATGCCACTTGTGATTCTAAACCCTTTCTGATTGGCCTAGAGTCAGGAAAAATTTGAAGGTTCCAGATATAATTTCTTTCATGTTGTTAATTTGGGAGACGACCAATGGAAATCATTGCTTTAGATCTTGAACTTCTTAAAAATATTGAATTCTACTCCAAATCGTTCAAATTTCTCCTAGTTTAAAAGAAGTTAAGGGAATAATTTTGCCTCTTACTGCCCTGTAGCAATAGAAGGAAACATCTGAACTATGTAAATTAGGGTTTCAATTCTTGAATCTCATCTAAAAAAAATAACAACAACAGCATTTGCTTCAAATCCTTAATTATCCAAATGTCGTATAAAAATATTAACATAGGATAGCAAATTTATCTGGAGCAAATAAGTGGAAACAGAAAATTTCATTTGTTACTTTTCCTTTAAGTTTCAACAAGAAACATATACAGATGTTGTATTATTTCATGCCCCTGTGTAAAGTTTTATATGACTTCCATCCCTCCTTGAATGGGAGACAGCAGTTATTCTAGTTTCACCCAATGTGTATCATGTAGTGTTTTACAATTACCAGAAAATAATATTTTTGTATTTTCTTACAGCTTTACCATAATCTCACTATACGTCTTCCTTACTTCTACAGCCTTAACATTCTCCAATAAAAACCAGTTGTTAGCAACTGTATGTACTCTTATTTTTTCTGTGTAATAATTTTTTCAGCAAACATTTTCCTTTATTTTAGGGACTTGGCTTTATACCACCCATCAAAGGTATTACTCTTATGTCTAATAAATGCATTGTCATATTTAAGAAATAAAGACAAGCTCTTTCCCATTTGAATACGTCACTTTCTTATTCTGAAAATGCTCATTTTATCTAAACCTACATTTAAAAATAGATTTTTCTTTTTAGCCTCTATAATTGGAAACATAAAGCAAATTATGACATAGAGATTCAAGTTCTTAATAGTTGACATTAAGATCAAGATTTCACAATATACCATAAGCAATGTTCAAATAGGATTCTTCTATCATGTTAAATTAGAATATTACCATAATTTTTCATAAAGTAATTTAGAAAAGTACTTCCAACTGGCTACTCAAAATGAAATAATCTATCAAAATTGTTAAATGCTATAATACAGTATATCAAAATTATCAAGTGGTGCCAACCTCTGACTATCCTAAATCAACAGGACAGGAATTGTAGTGAAAACTAACAACTGAAAGTTGAACCTCTAAGGAGCATTTTTCTCAGAATAATAAGTTTTCCCAAAATAAATCAGACCGTAGAATAAAATAAATCCTACTATTGTTTTTGTATGAAATAGGCTTAATATGATTCTCAAATTTTGAATTTCTCCTTTAATGCCTATATCTATGGATGACAATTTATTATATTTGTTTGTTGTTTGTTTGTTCTGGTGTTAGATATAATTTGTTCACAATTTTATAACTAAAAACACTCTAAATAATCAAAGGTTGGTGCAAAGTTATTTTTCCCACATATCTTTTTCTATTATCTACAAGAAACATAGATGGGGTCACCTTTTATTAATTTTGAAAACTTATGTTCCCTACACAACGACAGAAGAGAGTTTTATACAAATGGCATGTTCAAAGAGATCAGATTACATAATAAGATTAACAATGTTTAATTAGGACATCTATTTGACAGAATAGTTACTGTTAATAGAGTGGATATCAATCTGGATTTCCTTTTCCAGCATTGACCTATATGCTCTAAAAAGTCTAGCCACACTGTAAGAAGAATGAAGCAGATGTTAAACATATTACCTTGCTGGTCATAGATACCATATATAACATTTTAATGGCTTACTGTGAAAGATTAAAAATATAATTTACCAGTATACATTCTTGTTTTCCTTGTGAGCAAAAGTTAAGGATGTTATCAAAGAACCTACTTAAATAACTTCCATTTTATATTCAGAGGTTTTTTTGGAGGCGAGGGGGAATATTTTCAGACAAGGAAAAAAAAAACCTTGTAACATTGGCATATATTGCTTATTGCAAATGCTACAAAATAGCCACCCTACTCTTCTATATGGAAATTCCATAGTTTTGTGCCATTTTTTATGGACTATTAGATGTATCAAACTTTGGGGGGTTGGGTATCATTTCCCGCAGAAACAAGCATTAGTAACTGATCATCCTCTATACAAATCTGCAAAAACATATCTAGTCAAGTCAGGCTAGTGGCCTGACTTGAAACAAGGTGCTTCCTGGTTGTCTGATCAATCATCACATACTAATTATTAGAACATATTAAAATGCTAGAAATAATAGTCTGTTGGATTAGGTACTGTGTCCATAGCAGTGAATTGTTCATAAATAAAAGAGATTTTACTTTGGTTTATTTTTAACTAATCTGAGGCAAAGAAAACTAAATCTGGGACATTACACAACTCGATTTGATGTTGGTGACTTGAATGATATCATTACCTTTTTTATATTAAAATAAGATATTAAATGGACAAAATCACTTTTTGTCAGTTAAACACACATACACACACACTCTTTCATACACATGCATACACAAACATGCTAAAATGGGAGTAGGTATGGCCAGCATGTGACACATCCAGCCCACAGGCCACAAGTTTAACACCCTGGTATCGGGATTAATGGCCTAAATGGTTCCTTTTAACTGTAGCATGCTAAAGTTGCAAAATTTGAAATGACAGAGCACAGAGATAAAAAGGAATAAATGATAAGCTATAAATATGTAGAATAAGTAATAGTATAATACATGATCAAAATATATAAAGTTCACATTTGTATGAACAATGAAACCATACTCTGTATAGAATTTGTAAATAGTTTAGCACAGTGGTGGATATAAGGGCAAGATCACATTTTCCCAATATCTTATACCTTTTGATATTTTTCTTTCAAACCATGAGATCATGAAGACCAGGGCTGTTTATTTATTTTAACTGGAAGCCTACATTTTATAGTAGGAACTTCCCCATAAATTTGCTACATCTTAGGTACTCTGATTGTAACCAAATAGATGTTTTTGTCTAGTTAAGCAGTCAATGAATTTAAACTAATATCCGCAGTTTAGTGCAACAACTGTCTATCAAAGTTTTCCCCTGTACAAACAAGGATTTCTCCCAGGCTGCCTTTAAGCCTGTTCTTCATTAAAAGGCAAATTATGACCTACATAAAGCTTAACACAAAAAGGACTATCATTTTTGGTACAGATATTACATTTGGTACTTCTGTCTCATTGCCAAAATGAAAACTGCATATTTGTTGCATATAAACAGGAAATTAAGTAAAATAAACAATTACAGCTGTCATTTCAGATTATATGCAAAGAGTATTCTTAATCATTACTATTTGCAATGGAACCAGAAGACTTTGTACACTTAAAATCAGGGGTGGGATTCGACCGGTGTAACTACTGGTTCAGTGATTTTACGTTTTGCGCATGTATATTTGCTGTGTGTGCGTGTATATTGTCGTCAGCTTGCTGCCTGGACAGCTGAGCAGTGCTGCATGTAGGTGCACAGCGTTTGAAAAAGCTTTTTTTTTCCTGCTTTTTCAACTGCAGTTAAGCTGCACAAAGCAGCTGAGGTTGAAAATGCAGGAAATAAAAGTCAGGTAAGAGCCCAGGTGGGCGGGTGGGCCAAAACAGAAGCAGGCATAGAACTGGTTCTATGTCTGTTGCTCCTCAGAGCTAGCGGTTCTACAGAGCCAGATAGACCCGGTAGAATCCCACCCTGCTTGGAATGTTTTCTTTGTGTGCTTTATATTTTATATTATCTGATTTTTTTTCCACCAGCTGAAATGTAACTATATAGAATTTTCATGGCATAGCACATGAGCAATATGTCTTAACTTGCTAGCCAACTAACAAATTTATGCGCAATACACTCATTATGATTTTCTACTCTTCCAATATCCATAGTACATATACAATCAATAATTAAAAACATCACAATAGCATGAACAAACTCTGCTATTATAATAATTTCATATGTCACATAAAAAAACAATCATAATGACAAACTAACATTCAGTAGAAAAATAGCAGGATAACATACATATTCCAAAGGCTCTCTGGAGAACTTAATCTTAACCAGTTTCTGGTAGGCCATCAAGGTTCTACAGCAGTGTTTCTCAATCTTGGTAACTTTAAGATGTGTGAACTTCTTCAACTTTCAGAATTCTCCAGCCAGCCAGGTTGTCTGGGAAATTTTGGGAGTTGAAATCCACGCATTTCCATGCATCTTAAATTTGGCAAATTGAGAAACATTTGTCTGTAATATCAGTGCTATAACAAAAAGAATTTGTATTTTCCTTGCACTATCCTAGAGCAGACTTGTTTCTATTGTCCTGAAATATAAGAATGGACAATCTATAGAAATAAGATGCAAAATTACCAGCAATTGTTAGGAGAAAATTTCCAACAGGGGCCTCTTGTTCACAGCAGAATATTACATAAGTAGAATTAAGCCCCAGCCACTCCTTAAGCCCCAGCCACTCCTTTTCTAGAAGCTGTTAACTAGAGGCTGAACAGAAATCTGTTAAGAATGTTATTGTTGTATCCTATACTGACCAGTGTTGATATCCCCCAATTCTCTTATAATTTCATGGAATTTTTTGGCTTGTACCTATTTTTTCATTAAACACAAGCTTCATTGTTAAGAAAAGAAACAGAGCTTCTTTACACACCATAAAAGTGATTTTTATACTGATCCTTTCTAGCACAGGTGACAAATTAATTTTGCACCATTTTGTCTTATTTGCTTTGTTTTTGTTCTGTTCCACTGGATATTTTATTATTTATTTATAGTTCGTGTTTCTAGGCTGCCCATCTCCCTCAAGGAGGAACTCATATTTCAAGAGAAAGGAGTGTTTTCAGAGGACCAGACATTCCAACATAGTGAGACTGCCTGTTTGATTGACCCTGCTGTGTGAACTTTGGGCTTGCTTGAAGCAAATTGCAAAAGATGCTTGTCTTCTGCAATTTGTTTCAGAGTTTTGGCAAAGTAAAAATTATAATTGAGCTTTCTGCTAAAAGAATAATGGAATTTCATTGCTTCTTCTCATATTTCTAGGGAATACTCACATAACTGTCGATAACAAAAGGTATTCCTTTGTAGAGCATATAATTCTTCCCATTATGAATTTGTTATTTTCTTTGTTCATACTTTTCTACTGTATGACACTTTGTGAAATGCTTTACAATGTTTCATAGGAACACAAAATTCTACAAGCACTTATGTTTTAATTCACACTTCAGTCTAGAAAAGGCCAATAGAAAAGTTAATATTTATTTGCCAGTTGAATTTCTTGTGCATCCCTATTCACAGATAGACAAAACAAAAACAAAAAATGGGATCATCAAACAAATAAATCAGAGTTCTCATAAATGACCAGGCTTAAATGATCATATAAAGAGCACATTATGTGAAGACATAGCTCTCCTGAGAAACCCATAACACTGGTAAAAGAAGATGAAGGGAAAAGAAGAAAATGACTAGCAGCCAGGTAGATGGAGTCAGTTACAGCAGCAATGAGTGCAATGTTTATATTGCTGAAGCAACTGATTGAAGTCAGATCACCCTACAGGAGATCTATCTATGTGATTGCTAAGAGTCATTGCCTGCTTAATACACATAGTCAAAAATCAATTCATGGATCCCAATATCTGGCATCAGTGACAAAAGCTGTGATTATTTGAATAGGTTTGAGACAATCAGCAAGCCTTGTGCTTCCAAAGCTATTATTTTCTTATTTCCTCCCCCCCACCTTTTTCTTTTCTTTTAGATAGTAAAGAAAAAAATTGAGAAACATGTGGGAATAGAAATAGCACAATGTAGACATTCTTATAACTTTTGATACATATTGACAATCTTGGGGTGGAAAACTTCAGAGAGTTAACCTCTTCTGGTGCTTAATTTTATTTCTTCCACTCAGTGAATAAAAACTGTAGTAGTATAACCATATAGCTTTGCATTTTCAACAATTGTAGTAAAGTAGAAAAACATAGAACTTTGAATTGTGGCATACTTACTAAAAGAAACAATCCATGTACTTATTCCAAAGACTGCTATGCAGAGGTAAACTCAATTCTGATATGGTCTTGCTATTCTTTTTCTTCTTGCAATCAAGAAACTTCAAGGAAAGAGCAAAGGCATGTGAGTTTCTCTTACTCAACAGTCTTTGGGGCTTCTTTGATTTTAAGATCAAAGGAATAGATGGCAGTGTCGCTTCTTTCCTCTCCTGGCTGTGCTTACTAACTCTGTATTCAGTATGAAGCATCAGTGGCTTAATTGCTTCCGCATGCACTCACTGATTCACATCTATTGAGAATTTGTTTTGTTTATTGTCTTATAACACACTGAACATACCAAATCTATTGCCTAACTGGTGTTTAAAGTGAAGATAGATATAATAAAACTATGTTTTATTGCCCTTCCTATTGAATCTGCACAGTAGTATTATAACCTTGTTTTGACTAGTAATGATACAGCTAATTAGAAACAGACTCTGAAATAAACCTGAATTGACCTATAGGGAGATATAGAGAGAAGACTAAATCTTGTTTTAAAGTTATATGAAATAAAGAATACATACACCAAAGGCCAATAGGATAAAACCAGATCATAATTAACTTCAGCACCACTATTTATACCATACCATATCATGTCTTGATAGCCAAAAATGGGGGGGGAAACTCCTGTGAAAAAATAGGATTAAAATTAAATATAAAGAAGTTTAAAATAATGACAACAGATAGAAGAGCCAGCCTTAGAGTTGACAATGTAGATATTGAAGCAGAAAATAACTTCTGCCTTTTAGCATCAACCATCTCCAGTAAAGGAACAAGCAGTCAAAAAACATGTTGCAGACTAGTACTTGGTTGACCAAACATGAAGGCCTTGGAAATAATATTCAGATGCTCTTCTGTGTTTATATGTACAAAGATAAGATTTGTGCAAGCCATGGTATTCCCTGTGGCTCTCCAGGAAAGCGAAAATTGCATTTTAAAGAAGTAGGAAAAGTATTGACACCTTTGAACTTTGGTGTTGGAGAAGACTCCTGAGAATATTATAGCAGCCAAGAATACAAAACAATGGATTATTGAACAAATCAGTCCTGAGTTGTCACTTAAGACAAATGACTCAAATTATCTTACTTTGGAAACATTATTATTACCTTTATTGTCAGAGTACAACATATGTACAATCAAATTGTCTGAGCCTCCCTTCATGAACCCCCCTCCAACACAACTCACAGTGAGGACAGAAATCCCTAACCCAGTCCCAATCCCAATCTTATTACATTATGCAAGAACCAAGCTCTCTGATGCTGAGAAACATAGAATCTGGAAAGGAAAGAGGACAGCCAGCAGAAACAGGCAATTATATTGTCCATGAGTGCATCATTGTGAGAACAAGTTAGGGATATATCATCATGAAGAAAATGTATCTATGTGGTCACTAGGAAGTGAAAATGACTTGCACATAATAAATCAACCAATCCCATGTCGAGTGAAAGACAAGCACGTTTTTGTGCATAAACACAGAACTGAAAAACATCTGTCTTTTTATAATAAAACACTCACATTTCAATTATTATTATTACTAGTACAAAATTAGTGTATTTGACATTCAAGCCCTAAAAAGAAAGAGGTAAAACATAATTTCAGACCTAAGAATCCTATCACAACAAATGTTTCCTGATATAAGAGATTAGATTTGACAGAGTATATCAGGGATTAGAAATGGTAAAGATGCTCCTTTGTCAGCAACGAGGCTGTGGGGAGCCTGACATCATAGAAATTGCATTGCACTCTGTGTCACTTGCTCCTCTGGAAAGGTATCATCAATTGCTGATTACAAGCAAGCCTTCCTGCGTGAAATAGTTCAGAAATAAGGATGAATGTTCACTTCTACTGGAATAAACTTGATATAAACCCTTAGCTACATCACCCTGGAATTGTCATAACTAAATCAACCCTTTTAATTTTGTGGGTGGATAATTTACTTATGGAGATTTTACAGTATGTTTATATATTGTGTATCATAGATAAAAAGATTCCTTAGAATGCCTTTGTTTATAATGGCAGGGTAAAATGTTCCAACAAAATGTAATCTGGTGCAAGGAACATATGGATTATAAAGCTAAGAGTTTCTTATAATTTCAACCACTATTATAATCAAATACAAAAAAAAAATGTATTCCTGAACAAGAAGGTGGGGTATATGTATTTCCTAATCTATTTCTTCTAGAAAAAAACTATTGTCATAATTTCCTAGAAATACAGCTGCTTTTCTTGAAGGAAATGGTTGCTAGATTTATTTTCAAAGATAGATACTGAACATTTTAGAAATAAGAAGGTCTATCTGAACCACAGCTGAGCTGCATGAGAGCATTTTGTTTTCGAAACTTTCAGTCAATACTTGATATGAAGTGTTTACCTGTTTCATACTTTTCCTCATTTAATCATTGCATGAACATAAACATAATATTTCAAACGGATTGTAGTTACTTAATTGTTTATCCTCAACCCTGCCTCCCATTGTTTGGATCTCATAGATTTTAAAATTAAATGTAGAAGTGCTTGAAGATTTTACAGGGAGGCTGTTGTTTTTCTTTTGATTACTGTATATGGTTTGTGCTCTATTTGCATTTAAATTGTATTATTTTTATAGTAAGTTATCTAGACAATTTTGTTCTAGAATAAGATGCAAATGTAGAATAGTAAGGAAGCAGGCTAAAAACATTCAGTGTTTCCAGCCATCAAACTTGGCCTTCAACAACTCAATACTCCAAAGTGATTTCTCTTTCAACTATATTGACCATTAACTTTGAAAATGAGATCAAGGCTTCTTTCATGCTTAAACCTCAAAGTGCAATATTCTTTCCTATCAAGGAGAGTATTTGAATCATAAACGCCAGTTTTCCCATCAGTAAAAATTATTGCTGTGTATGTAATAAAATGGAAAGAGGGCGCTAATTAGATGAAATAGGGAGATTGGGAGTGTAGTAAGCTTTAATATTAATCTCCTTTCATTCATCTTCATGAAGATTTCTTGCTTAATGATTTCAGCAAAGACATTTTGTTACTTAATACCTATTTATTTCTGAGACTGAACCAGGCATTTTAACACTTCTGCCTTCACTAGCTCATACAATCAATAGTTTCATCCAGTAACCACATATATTTCCATGGTTAGACATTTTAAATTTATTTATTTATTTATTTATTCATTCATTCAAGCATGTGATAATATATATATAAGTATAAACATGATTATTAATACATGAAATAGATACAAATAAAAGGGAACATTAAGACAGGGATGGTAGGCATGTTGGTGAGCTTATGCACGTCCCTTACAGACCTCTTAGGAATGGTGTGAGATCAACAGTGCGAAGTGTTTTATTTACTACCCAATCATCCAATAGTTAAGAGTTGAATAGATGGGATGCATTTTTCTTAAGTTGTCTATTTTATAATAAAAGATCTTTTTCCTTTTGTCATTCACCTTTCTCTGTCCTTAAATTTAATACCCTCCTTCCAATGCTTTGCTAGAGAGGCAACAGTTCCATTTTCTTCCCCTCACAGGAATAGAGGCATGTGCTTTGTTCTGGCACATTAAACAATTCAGTCCTTATAAAGATATTAGTCTGCAATAGATGATGTACTGCCAAATATAAGAGTATAAATGCAACTATTTGACTTCCAAGTTGATTGATGGCATTTTCTCTGGATGAATGAGGGCGGATCAAATTATAGAAATTGCATAAACATTTTTACAAGGAAGACAATGATACCTGAAACTGAAATTAAATCAGTATTTCATAGGCTATGGTCAATTATTACCACTATATATTTATCAAAGAAGTAAAAAATTAACCAAGTTTTATTTAATTAATAGTTTATTCTATCTTTCTACATTAACGTATTCCAAGAAAGTTTAAAAAGTTTATGTACGATACATTTAAAAATGTACTGATCCACAAATTTGCCAGTACTGTTTCTTGATATGCAGAAAATGAAATAGTCTCTTCATATTTTCTATCTGAAAGATAAACAATTACTAATCATACAAGCTGAAATGGAGATGACAGTAAGTAATATAAAACCTGGTCTATTTCAGGTCAGTCTCAGAGTAATCTGTTCTGATTCATTTCCTGACTCAGAAAGATATTCAGAAAAATAAAACCTAGCAGTGTCTGGAGCATCCATATGTATTTTGTCTTCTGTCTTGAAAAGTGATGCCCATCATGTCCCATTTTTAAACCTATCTCTTTCCACATATAGCATCACAAACACATCTCTCTAAATAGCTCCACATATGGCTACATCTTCTATCATGTATCCTTCACCACAAAACTATTTTCTAGAGGAATGAAAAATCTGTAATATCATGTGGGAAAGACATTGGAGACAAGGAAAAAGAGACAAAACCAAGAGAATAGTGATATAAAAGACAGCTGAGTCCACAGCAGCAATCACTTCCACACTATATTCCAAATCAGTGGTTCTTAACCTGGGCGATATCACCAGCCCAGGGGGTGATTTTGTTTTTCAGGGTGACGATGGAACAAAAAGGGGCGACATGGGGGCAAAGAAATGGAAGGGGGACGATATGGGGGTGATGGAGCAAGAAGTTTTGGGGACACTTTTGAGACTTTTTTCGTACAGTGAACCGTTGTATATCTGTCGTACAAAAACATCAGATCACTCGCTATTAGTGGATTGAACTGTGTTTTAAAATGTTCCTCCAGCTAGCTTCAGTACAGAACGCCATACATATGTGAATATGCATCGCTCATCTTCATGCGTGTTGCGCAGCAGCCTCTATCACTCTACCCATAAAATTTGTCGCTCTGATTTTTGTTGCTTTCCTTCTGTAAAAATTTTCTTTGTGTCTTTTTAACCCTTTTTACAATGTGCATGAATATATATTTTCCTTGAATCTTAATTTAGTTTCAGAGTTTTCGTCTTGAAATTCTTAGTTCCTGCATTGCAGTTTGTTCACTTGTAATTAAATCATTAAATGTTACTGTTTTTTTCAGGCATTTCATTTTCTTGCAATTGAATTTTGTTTTCAGTGGTCATTGCATTTAAGTGTCTTGAATAAATAAGATAATAATGAAATACATGTATCACAAAGTTTGGGAGTAAAGTGATGGGTGGCATCAGAATTTTTCACAGTTGAGATATGGGAAAAAGACTGGAAATAAATTATTTGCATTGATATGTCCTGATGACAATTTTAAAGAATGCTGAATACCACCTCTGAAGGGCCTGGTTCACATAATTAACAACAGTTAGTAATATGCATCTTGTCTGTCACCTACATCTTTCAATAGATATTCATATCACTACTATATCACATTTGAAAGTCACTGCAATTTTTTCACATAGTTAATCACAGACATGGGTGTGCTGTCCCATCATTTTTAGCATTGCAGGGTTGGAACTTTATAGCACTTTGCAGATTCACTTGATATTTCACTTATTTAAATCTATATAACAAAAACAGAGGCAGAGAAAGAAGAAAAAATCGTACTGATTAAAATTAATTTAAATCCATTAAAGGAATGATAAAAGGTCACCTACTCCAAAGCTAAAGCTGAGTAGTAGGTGACCTTTTACTTTCATGCTGGTCACATGATGTTGGAAGCATCTCTCAGACAATGCAGACTCCCCTAGGCTGAGAATTGGAAATGAGCACCACACCTTTGAATCAGCCACAACTGGACAGGGAAACTTTTAAACCTTTATTCACTTTCAGTGATGAAAATCTTGGGTTACAAAGGACATTTTGAACCAATGGGTTTTGTCCCTCTATCTGAACAATAGGAAAACAAAAGACATTTTATCAGTGTCCTGCTCCAAGCTATTGCAACCCTCCTTTGTACCATACCAAAGAGACAGAATAAAGTACTAAGATGACCATTATATCAGAACAATACATATTACCACACTGGCTAGAAATGTGAATGGGGTGAGGTGGGAGAAAGATACCTTGAATAGGATGTATGAATAGATACTATGAATAGCAAACAGAGCGAATGTGACCTGGGAAGAAGCAACATCATCTTTATCAACTTTATCAGAGGCATAGAGAAGAAATTACAACCAATTAGGAAATGACTTGGGGAGGGGGACAGCAACAATATGGTATTTTGTAGCTGCTGGGTTTGTAGGAAAAAAGAAAGGGAAAAGGACCACATTCTGGTCAATGTTGCCTGCTCCCATTATTAGTATCTAAAAAAATAATCAATCCATCCAGATTATTTCAACAGGATTGATTTCAAACCCAGTGTGAACATCTAGAGCAGGGATGTCAAACTTGTGATGACATGTTGTTGTCACGTGATGTATCACAACTTTTTCCCCCTTTGCTAAAATGGGGGTAGACATGGCCAATATGTGATGCATCCGTCCCATGGGCTGTAAATTTGATACCCCTGATCTAGAGGGATTGTTGATGGAACTTTCTTTCATTTGGTCTTAATAAAATAATAAACATAACACAAAAGGTGACTGATAGGTTGCAGTTTCTGGATCTCATTAACTTAATGCCAGAAATGAGTGCCTTTGATAATTGAATAATCTTGAACTATACCACCTACGGTTGGACTTAAGTGTAGTATACAAAATTATCTGCTACAATGTCCTACCAGTCAATGACTACTTCAGCTTCAACCGCAATAATACAAGAACACACAACAGATACAAACTCAATGTTAATCGCTCCAAACTTGATTGCATGAGGTACGAGTTCAGCAACAGAGTGGTCAATGCCTGGAATGCACTACCTGACTCTGTAGTTACATCCTCAAACCCCCACTCCTTTAACCTCAAACTATCCACTATTGACCTCACCCCATTCCTAAGAGGTCTGTAAGGGGCGTGCATAAGTGCACCATTGTGCCTCCTGTCCCTGTCTTATTGTCCCCATTTAATCGTACCTGTTTTCTGTATTCTTACTCATGTTTATACTTATACCTATTATTTTGTAAGCAATTGACAAATCAAATCAAATAAATAAATAAATAAATAAATAAATTGCACAATACAAAAAGGATGTCTGCATCTACTGTTTATACTACAGGAAGGAGGAAAGATTTCTAATGGTCCCTGTGAGCAACCACAAGTAAACTCATTGGGAAACCAGCAGGAAATTGGAAGTATCTTTGGCTACCACTTCTTTTTTGCCTTCACATTGTCATTCTGTTAAGGTAAGGAAATATCTCTGAAATGATGACCAGATTGGCCATAAAACATGAAGTATGCTTAGTTCTTACAAAATAATCTAATATCCTATAGTAAAACCATTCAATTTGATTTAGTAAAAACAGAGTAATAACCTAATGACAAATTCTTGCTGAATAACAGTTGAGTGGAGAATACTTTCTAAGAATAAGTGGAATTAATTACTTGGAGAAGCGGTCTATTTCCCAACCCTAGAAATGATTGAGGCAAGGCTAGAAGGCCATCTGTTACAGATATTTCAATTTTGTGCTGAGCAGCATTTGGGCTTGGTAGCCTAAATGGCCAAATAGGCCCATTAACTGAATGATTCCCTGAGTTTGAAGCTTATGTACTGCCAAATCTTTTATAAACCTCAACAGAGGATAAAAACATTTATGACTCACCACATGTAATGCCACATTTTTGCTCTCCTAAAGCATTGGCTAGATTATGCCAGATCCTCTCCTGCCTTTTTAGTGCCTCTTGTTCTTTGTTGATTTCTTTATCAGAAACAACGTGAAGCAAGTGTGTGATCTTGTACTGGCAAATGATTATGCACCATAACATTTTCATTATTCAATCATGACTGAAAAATATTTTTAAAGTTATTGCAGCATTTTGGAGACACTAAGCTGAAGACATACAGAAGTGGATCTTACTGCTTATTCTTACAATTTTTATTGAAACGCATAGTACAGAACTTTGTTTCTGTCTCAGAAATAACAATAGTATTCCTACACAATAAAGAATTTATTTTTAAGTCATAAAGGGTATGTAACACTATTAAAATAATATTGGAGGTAAGATTATTATTTTTTTCAGTGTAGCAAAGTTATCCAGATTATTGCTAAACTTCCTTTGAAAAGATCAAGTGCAAGGAATACCAAAAGGCACTATGATTTGTAACTCTGGTGTAAAAGAACGTTTAGTCCAAGACACATAGGAAACAATGTTAATTATTTATTCAAAGTTAGCTCTTATAGTGGTCAATGGAATATGTTTCCAGGTAATTCTGATAAAGGTATTTCCACAGAGAATTGCCACAAAGACAGATTGCTTTTACTAATATCAGATAATACATGCCATCAACCATTTCCACCCAAGGTAGTCTAGCCATAGTGTAATGATCCCACTCGGGTGATTTTCAGCTTAGATTACTGCATTTTATAACAACACCATGCCATTTTTCTATGGAAGCAAACAAGAAAAAAGTACTTCATCCATTTTACAGAGTTCTCTATTACTGTTGTCTTTTGCATGTAGCATATTGCATTGAAACCAGTGGTGGAATTGCATTGAAATCAGTGGTGAGATTGCATTGAAATCAGTGGTGGGATTCAGAAATGTTTACTACTGGTTCTGTGGGTGTGGCTTGGTGGACATGGCATGGGAAGGATACTGTAAAATCTCCATTCCCAGCCCACTCCTGGGGGAAGGTTCCTGAAAAATCCCATTCCATCCCCACCCCACTAACCTGCTTTCCAGCTCTGTTCTCCTGTGCAGGGCAACAAAGAAGCCACAGCCGATCACTGGGACTCAGGAGGCAGAGAATTGAGGGGTGGGGCCAGTCAGAGGTAGTATTTGCCGGTTCTCCGAACTACTCAAAATTTCCACTACCGGTTCTCCAGAACTGGTCAGAACCTGCTGAATACCACCTCTGATTGAAATCCCAGTCAGATATTTTTCACCCTCTATAAGGATTTATGGATTCATTTTATAACACCTTCCTGACAAAGTATCTGTGAAATTCTGATCTCTTTTATGTACTATTACTACTATAAGATTAGTTTGATCAGCTTCTTTGAATGTAGCTGAATTCTACTATATTATCTATAAAATTAGGCAGACTTTGGTCACCCATCAATGATTCCACTATTAATAGCAATACATTATTATGTCTTGTCTTGTTCTGTTCTTTTATTTTACTTTAATGTTTTAATTTTTTATTCTAATCTGTGATCATAATAAAAGATTGAATTAAATATTGCATCCATTGCCAACACTATCATAAGAGGCCATCCCTAACTACAGTGATGCCAAAATTGTGCAATGAATTTCATGCAAATAAATAATGGGTGGAGCTTGCATACTAGCACTGTGACAAACTTTTATTACTTCTCATCCTACTGTGCAAATGCAAATGAACATGGGATTAAATACTGCCTGTCTCCTAAAAATGGAAGCTAAGATGGGGAACAGAGGACAGATGGTGTGCTGTCCGTAAGTCTCTTCCAAGGGGCGGGGAGGGGGAATGCCAGAAGTTTCAGGAATGGTATTTAGAAGTCTGCAATTGTTTCCTTCTGTTCTGTTCCATGCCAAGTGCTATACAGGCAGCAGTTACAGAGCGGCTAACCATTCTAAGACACATGTCAAGAGAGAAAGGAATTAAAATGTCCCTCTTCCACAAAACAAGAAATAAGATATTCATCAAAAGTGAATGATGCATACTATCTGTTTTAAAAGACTATGGAAGAATATCTGGAATGTATGAAGTAGTTTAGGCATAGTATGTTCAAAGATAACTCATTAAAGGGATATGTCTAATTCTGAAATAAGGTAAACTGACAGGATGAAACCATGCCTGCCTTGAGTAAAAACTCCCCAAGGAGAATAGTGGTTTGAGAGTTTATGGTGGTTTGACATTGAAATGAGACACAGGGAACTGTCTCTGAGAAAAATGCCAACCCTGAGAGAACTCAGGTAGCAGTATTTATTGAGAAAAAACACAAGCAAAATACAGTCTGCATATTCAGAAAACAATGACCTCAACAGGAGATTACTTCACCAGCATGAGAACACACAATCTTGGAAAGTCCCAGATGTTACCTTGCTAGGATGAGATCATACAGCCACGGAAAGTCTCATGGGAAAGTTTGGAAAGTCCCATGAGAAAGCACAACTGTGTACCTTGTACCTTGAACTTTCACCCATTTTCCTATTCCTTCTAAACTGGCAGAATCAAAACAGAATGAGGCACTCTGAGCAAAGATACTCCTACCCCCACCAAGAATGCCCACATCTCCTAGACTTACTGCTAGTTATACAAAGGCCTTACAGAAAATGATAAAATGATTAATAAAATATATTACCACATTCCCTCCTTTTTTATTTATTCAAAGATAGGGGGGTGTTTTAGTGGCATAGTACACAGTTCCCTCATGACCTGATCCCACACGCCGGAAGACTGAGGTACACATTTGTAATAGATTAGGAATACATTGAATAAAACAACATAATAAGATACATATAGCAATAATAATAACAACCCCTTGCAATAAGGAGCGAAACCATGATCCATCAGGAAGCCAGGACCACAGACTGTCCCAGAATGATGCATTAAACCCATCAGCTCCAGATTGATGCTGAGCAATACGATCTTCCATGTCCTGAACAGTTTTTGTAATGTTTGGCTCATAATTATGTATAAAAACACAACAATGTGAATGAATTAAAGCACAAACTCCTCCTTGAGCAGCTAACATAATATCTAAAGCATATCGATTTTGCAAAGTAACTGTACAATTTCAGACATTTCTACATTAATCATCTTAATATTCTTTATAGTATCATTAAACATAGCAACAGTAAAATTATTTAAAATATGAATATCCCTATAGTTCATAGCAATTCCCAAAGGCGGGATAAGACCTCGAGAAATTTGTGTCCATAGATTACCTCCCATGGTTAGGATCTGGAATTGCTCTGTTGTAGCACAAGACAACTGTTTTCTCCAGGTTGCATTCTTTATTAAATCTTTTTCCTCAAAAGGCACTCCATGCAATGTTAGTCCTTCTCCCACTCTCCCAGGAAGGTGCATACACAACCAACAATTGGTGATGTTCAAGTCTTTGGCAGTTGTGCGCAAATCTTTAATGTAATTATTATCTGTCCACAAATCATCGCCCAAATCTCCGGCACGCTGAACATGCTGTCGCTGCTCTCTCCGCACCCGAGCAGCCCAGGACAGATTAGGCAGAATCAACAGGATCAGGAACCACAGATACGCCATCCTGCTCCTCCTCGAAACTTCCTTCACAGGTGCCTGCGAATGATCAGGTCGAACACACCGACCAGGAACCCAACGAATTTGACCAAGATGTTCAACTGCTGCATAACCACGTCCCCACGTTATCAGCTCAGCAGGAACCCATGCTGGATCTGGAAGGAACCGCACCAACACCCGAGGTCTCACCGCATCTGTAGAAGGAGAAGAAAAATGCCTGCTGGCCGCGCCGCAGGGGGTTACCAGACAAATTTAAAAATTTAAAGTATACAAAGCTAGATTTAATTGATCTTGAATCGCCGGAAGCCCCAGGAGCTTCCCTCCTTTTTATTTAATTTAGTCAACATGGTCTTGAGCGTGGAATTATGACGTTCTACAATAGCCTGCCCAGTAGAATTGTATGGAATCCCAAATTTATGTTCCACAGACCATTGTTTGCAAAACTGATCAAAACCGGTGCTCCGATAAGCCTCACCATTATCAGTTTTTAAAGTTTTAGGTGTTCCAGCAACTGAAAAAGTCTTAATGCAATGATTGATGACATGTTTAACCATCTCACCTCTTTGAGGGGTAGCCATTAAAAATCCTGAGTAAGTATCCACAGTCACATGTATATATTTCCAGGGCGCAAATGGCGGATATTGAGTAACATCCATTTGCCAAATCATTGAAGGTTTCAACCCTCTGGGGTTAACTCCCATAGGGATATTCGTGCCCTGCTTTGAACAAGTTGGACATTGTTGAATTATGGCAGCAGCTTCTGCAGTAGTAAGTTTAAATTGCTGTGCCAATGCTTTAGCGTTTTGATGAAAATAACTATGACTGTCCCATGGCTGGACAGTGAGAACTGAAGTTACAGCACTGTCAGCTTTGGCATTACCTTGTGATAAAATTCCAGGCAAATTACTATGACTACGAATGTGAGCAACAAAACACACATTCACACGCTGCTCCAAACATCCTTGTAAAAGCAAAAGCAATCTTAAAATAGCAGGTGATATTCCAGGAGACAAATAAGAACCTGCTACAAAGGGTAACAAATTATACACATACAATGAATCCACTATTAAATTAAAATCCTGATTGTGAAAATTTTGAAAAGCCAAAACTACAGCAGCAAGTTCTGCCTGCTGGGCAGACTTCTGCTCTGAAGTCACTTTTGTATGCCAAATTCCAGATTTATCTTTCCAAACACAAGCACCAAAAACTTTCCCTCCATCAGTAAAAACTGTAGGAGCATCTGATATGCCCAATGGTATCCTTTCTTACATTTTGGGCACACTGATTTAGGACGAACACCCTGTCCCATTGATCTCTTATTCTGCTGACTTTGACCTCCTCCAGGAGCCCGACATTGCGCTTTTAAAATGTCCAGGCTTCCCACAATTGAAACAATTCCCTTTTGAGCATGTCCTGTTTGTAAAGCCAGAGCTAAAGTTTCCATGTTAAAAGACTGACTCCCAACCTTCCTACATGCATTAATCAAATCTGCGATTTCTCTCTCTCCACTTGCTACCAGTGGATTTAAAATCTTTTGCAATCTGTGTTAGCTTGTTCTACTGCTAACTTAAAAAGCAACTCTTTCTGGGCGAATTGATTATCAATTTGTCTTTCTATAGCCAATTTCAGTCTGCTAATGAAATTTTCATAGGGTTCATTGTTCCCTTGTTTGATGTTAGTAAAGGTCTTCTCACCACCTTCGCCGTCAGGGAGAGACCCTATGGCTTGAAAAATTATTTGTGGGAGAAGAATGAACCCTTCCTCAGGCATACCATCTCTCTGTTGTTCCACTGTTGTAAAATTACCAGCTCCGTAAAGCTGATCTGGGGTAACATTTGCTGTTCCCCTCTGACTGCCAGCTGTCTCCATTTCTGATCTAACACCAAATATTGAGCTGGAGTTAAAATCATATTCAACAGAGCTTTCCAGTCAGCCGGAATCATTTTATTTCCATAACCAACTGCTTCTAACAATGCCTGAGTATATGGTGTTCTAACACCATATTCTTTTTGCTGCTTGCTTAACTTCCCTCAAAATTCTGAGCTGTAAAGGCTTCCACTCCGCCGCGGATTTAATGCAGCATCCATGACAATTTCCACTGGATTAAGTTGAACTTCTACTCCAAACTCCACCAAATCATCTCCTGATAATTCCCTCTATTCTTTGCTTCTTGAATAGCTGCAGTAACTGCATCCACCTGAACCCTTAAAGGTAAACTCTTATCCTCTGACAAAGTATTGCTAGCGCCGGACAGTCCCCCAGATTTATCTGGAGGTGCCGTCGGGCAAACAAACGCACCGCATGGTAAAGCGGCAAACCTTCTTCGGGGTGCTAGGAGCGGTTGTTCATAAGTAGCTAACGCATCCATAATCACCTCCAGGTTAACAAAATTGAAGAAGGGGCACGAGGTTCCTCGTGCAAAAATTTCCCTATCTTTTTCCAGGACTCTACTTTAATACTACCTCCTCTGGATATGACTTAATATTTTTCCAAACATACTGTAGTAAGTCCTCAATTTCTTTCTTTCCTACAGCACAACCCCTACTGCCAATTCCAAACCCAAAACTATTCCCAATGATCCTCTCAATTCCCTGATGTGCTCTTTCTGAGCCTTCGAGAGATCTCCCCCATACTCACGAAAGAATCTATCTTCGTCCAGCGAAGAAGATGAGGGCCCAGTCGACGTCCGCGACGATGAGTATAGGATGCGGGAAACGTATAGCCTTCCAAGCTATCACGTCGGGGTCACCATTTATGGTGGTTTGACATTGAAATGAGACACAGGGAACTGTCTCTGAGAAAATGCCAACCCTGAGAGAACTCAGGTAGCAGTATTTATTGAGAAAAACACAAGCAAAATACAGTCTGCATATTCAGAAAACAATGACCTCAACAGGAGATTACTTCACCAGCATGAGAACACACAATCTTGAAAGTCCCAGATGTTACCTTGCTAGGATGAGATCATACAGCCACGGAAAGTCTCATGGGAAAGTTTGGAAAGTCCCATGAGAAAGCACAACTGTGTACCTTGTACCTTGAACTTTCACCCATTTTCCTATTCCTTCTAAACTGGCAGAATCAAAACAGAATGAGGCACTCTGAGCAAAGATACTCCTACCCCCACCAAGAATGCCCACATCTCCTAGACTTACTGCTAGTTATACAAAGGCCTTACAGAAAATGATAAAATGATTAATAAAATATATTACCACAGAGTTTGCACAGAAACACCT